>NC_134484.1:460161115-460256115 GCF_040206685.1 Ascaphus truei | reverse complement strand
TACAGTATGCTGGGAACATACGATTAAGTGCATTGGTACAATCTATGCCTGGTATGGTAAAGGTGTAGCCCAAAGGTAATGTCAATGATCATCCAAATCTATGTGACTACTCCCTGGTAAGACAATATACAGTATATCTCCTCTTACCTCTCCCATCGTACTTTCAGTGTCTCTTCTGCTAACACCTCCTCCTCCTCCTCTATTGATCTCTCTGTGGGGGTACCCCAGGGCTCTGTCCTGGGACCTCTTCTCTTTTCTCTGTGTACACTTTCTCTAGGTGACCTAATCAAATCTTTTGGGTTTAAATATCACCTCTATGCTGACGACACACAAATATACTTTTCAACGCCCGACCTTACACCTGCTGTACAAACCAAAGTTTCTGAATGTCTCTCTGCTATATCATCCTGGATGGCCCTCCGCCGCCTTAAACTCAACATGGCAAAAACAGAGCTCCTTATACTTCCTCCCAAACCTGGCCCTACTACCTCCTTCCACATCACTGTTGGAAATACGATCATTCACCCAGTAGCCCAAGCACGCTGCCTAGGGGTCACACTCGACTCCTCTCTCGCATTCTCCTCTCACATTCAAAATGTTTCTAAAACCTGTCGCTTTTTCCTCTGCAATATCACAAAGATACGCCCTTTCCTCTGTTACTCGACTGCTAAAACTCTGACTCAGGCCCTCATTCTCTCCCGTCTCGACTACTGCAACCTCCTGCTATCCGGCCTCCCTGCCTCTCACTTGTCTCCCCTACAATCTATCCTAAACGCTGCTGCCAGAATCACTCTACTCTTTCCTATATCTTATTTATTTATTTATTTATAAAATATTTTACCAGGAAGTAATACATTGAGAGTTACCTCTCGTTTTCAAGTATGTCCTGGGCACAGAGTAAAACAAATAATACATGGTTACAAATACAGTTACATAAATGAACAAGGTATACATTTATATACAAGACATTGCATGCACAGTTAAAGAAAATATATATTATGAGCGTATGAAACAGTTACAGACCAGATTAAAGTGTGAGACAGCCTTAGATTTGAAAGAACTTAAGCTGGTGGTGGATATGAGAGTCTCTGGTAGGTTGTTCCAGTTTTGGGGTGCACGGAAGGAGAAGGAGGAACGTCCGGATACTTTGTTGATCTCTGCGTCTCCCCTCCTGAAATCCCTCTCCTGGCTTCCAATCAAATCCCGCATCTCACACTCAATTCTCCTCCTCACTTTTAAAGCTTTACACTCTTCTGCCCCACCTTACATCTCAGCCTTAATTTCTCGCTATGCATCACCCCGACTCTTGCGTTCTGCTCAAGGATGTCTTCTTTCTATCCCCTTTGTATCTAAAGCCCTCTCCCGCCTTAAACATTTCTCACTTTCTGCCCCGCACCTCTGGAATGCCCTTCCCCTCAATACCCGACTAGCACCCTCTCTATCCACCTGTAAGACCCACCTTAAGACACATTTGCTTAAAGAAGCATATGAATAGCACTGTGGATCAGCCTGGACACATGATACATACAGATTGGCACCCTGCAGACGCACTTACTAGAATTCCCTCCTACTGTCTCTATACGTTCCCCTAGCTACCAATTAGATTGTAAGCTCCTCGGAGCATGGACTCCTCTTCCTTAATGTTACTCTTACAGTGTGTCTGAAGCACTTATTCCCATGACCTGTTATTTATATTATTTGTTATTTATATGATTACAACATGTATTACTACTGTGAAGCGCTATGTATATTTATGGCGCTATATAAATAAAGACATACATACATACAGTACATACATACATATCTAACAAGCTAAATGGGAGAGCTACAGTCTTCAAGCAATGGGCCTTGAGGAATGGATGAAGGATTCCAAAATAGCTAAAACAGATATAATAAAAAAAAAAAAAAAATCACTTCTTGTTTCCAAGGGGCAGATCCCTGACTTAAAATTGTCCACAAAGTCTGCATGTGTTAATGTTTAAATAACTTACTTCCTTTGTATTTATCTCTGTAAAATTAGTTAATTCCAATATCACACTTTATTTCCCCCCTTAGGTGTATCAGTCCTAGTGTTAAATACTATTAAAGCAAGGTATTTTATACTAATAATTGAGTGGTTGACGGAAAAATGTAAAAAGAGGATAAAATGCATTGTCTACTCTTCACCACCCTCTCACTTTCCTGTGGGAGGGTGTATGTGTGTGGGTGTCTTTTTTGTTTTGGTATCCTGAGAGCTCATTGGAAATGGAGAATCCCACAGAACAATGGGATGCTAATTAGCTCCCCCTACTGTTATCCTTTGTTTGGGAACTAGCTCCCACGGTAGGACTTGGCTCTGTACAGCAGCAGTACTTGCAGTGTTAGGAATATGTGATGAGCAGAAAGTTAGCTAACCACACAATTCACCAGTCATTGGATCTGGTGTAGGCTGTCTGCTTAGGGCTTTGTGTTACCTTGTGTTAAATAAGAAAACAAAAAAAAACAACAACTCAAGCCAGGACAGCATGGAGCATCTGTGCGTGACTACTACAAGAATAAAACAAGCAGAAGAATCGAATTAGAAAATTCACACAGGTCCAGCAGCACCTCTGGTTTCAATTCAACGCCATTGTATATTTGATTTAAATAGCAGTATGAAAATATCAATTGGAGACTTGTCTGAATAATGCAAGAAAATAACTCCGTGGGTCACAGAAATCTAATAAACAATACGTTTGTATTATTTATGTTGGGATCATTTTGAATTGACCATTATGAAAAATAAATGGATGTTATTTAAAATGAACTTTCAGGACCACAAAACCTCTTATTACAGCTCAACCCCCTTATAACGCTGTGCTTGGGGTCCAAAGAATCACATCGCGTTATAAGCGGATCGCATTAGAAATAATGTACAGTTGTATGCATTGTACAATAAAGTATTTAAGACACCAATAATCATTGTGTTGTAAAGTATTCATAAATACGAAAATTGGGAGCCACGCTTGCATCGCGTTATAAGCGGATTCGCGTTGTAACGGATCGCGCTATAACGGGGTTGAGCTGTACATACTGTAATCCATGACAAAATGTTTGTTGATTAATTAGAATTCTACAATGTTATGTTTCAAGGCCATTACAGTACAACTTATGTCACATCAGACACATTAAGTAAGAAAAATACGTATTATATTTATAACATAAATACACCAGCTCAACTTTGAAATACGTACAATCATAGTAACGCCATAGTGATCTAGTAAAATCATAGTCGTTGATTGTGCTGGGTAAAATATTTGCTGAATTTAGCCAATGTGATTCTATGGTATATAGCCTGAACTTGTAATAAATAGTGAGAGATGGGACAAAAATTTACAATTTAACGATGGATTAACTCTGATCGGCTTCATACCCCCCATGAATTCAACGTCATTGAGAAATGAAAACAACCATATTTTTTCCCCATTCACTGAGATACTGATGGATTATCCTGAAATGAACTGGCTAGCACAACATTGCATTGACCTTCATTCAATAACAGGGGTTAATTACTAGTGGATTTACCACATCTTCAGCGACGTCAGCCTTTCTACCATTAAGCCCCCATTCATAAAAGTTGGACGTCTCATGACAAACTAACTCTGAAGACATGAGCCTACCACATATTGTTGAACAGGGTAGGTGCAGAAATAGTTAATCTCATATCTCAAATGGAAAGATAAGCTTGCAGAAATGCACCAATCTATACCATTCCAGCGTGAATCATTTCTTGTTTTACATGCAAATTACACACTGGGGAGAGTGCCATGTTTTGTCTCGATCCAAATAATTGTGGTGAAATACAAAGTCACGGTTCAGTGGAACTGTATGGGGGAACCTTGTTAGAAAGTGAATCCTCCTAATTCTGAAGGTAAATTGCAAGTGCGATGGTCCTTAATGAGCTACACATAGTCTTCTATAATATGGTGTATTTTATGGACAGTATTGGTCTTGGCGAAGACATGGAAATTCTTCATAATAAGGTAGAAATTCAAGATAATGAAAAGTCATGTACTGACTTCATTCATGAAGATGCTGTGCAGGATTAATATAAATAATTCACCTTTTAGTGTTGGGATTTGATGCAGGGAACATTTACATTAGTTTTTCTACATATTTGTAAGGCAGACTAAGTTTACAGTAACTCAGAGCTTTTATGCAAAAGAGTTAACATTATGTAAAGCGATACACACATTGGAATATACAATAATATAATGTGTCAAGCAACTCTTGCCAGCCTTTGGCTCACTGGCCTATACATGTAAACACTTCCCATGGTGTTTGATGATGCCTGTAGGACAAGGTACTGTATACACCAACATCTGGACGGCTACACTGATGTTAAGGGATGTATATTCAATAGGACTCTCTACAGCCTCCTAACTGCAGTGTAATATGGCACCTTGATTTATAAACCCAACATATTAGGAACCACAGATTCAGAATACACAATATATGCTATGGAGATATGAAAGAAATGTTAAAATATTTAGCAAGTCGTTTTTAAGTTGGGAGCCAGTGAATAAATTGAAAGCAGTATATCTCCAACTACCCGTCCCAAACACAGGAACATGTTTGTGATGATGACTATGCTTGAGGTAACATCCTACGGGTGCAGACACTTGATGAGCCTCACAAATAAAAGACACTATTCTCCTCCAAGTTTGCATGAATGTACAAACTCTAATAAACACACTCTCTTCTTGAGAGCTCAAAGAATCCAAGCCACCTTAACAAAGCAGTTAATCCAGTTAGCTTGACCTTTGACATTATTAGGGTCGCAGTGACCCTAATCCAATCAGATTGATTAACTAAAGTTGAGTCCCCATAAGCTGACCCCCCTCTGTCCTGCTATTTAGCACCGCCAGAACAGTAGGAAAGACCTGCCGTATTTACACCACAATGAGTCGGCAGTGAGAACCTGTTTACAGGGAGACTTAAACTCCCATTACTCCATCAAATGTATCATTCTTCAATAGTTCATTAAAAGCTACTCCTCCACAATAACTACTGGCCATTTCTCAGTGCAGCTGTCAGATTTAAGGCTCATTCCAGTCCTGGGTGAAGGAGGAGGAGGGGGTTGAGAACAAGTATCATAGGCAGAACGCTTTCTTTTAACACTGCACACAACAGTGTTAACAGCCCCTGATAACTGCTAATAAAAACATCTTGTTTTATCTTGCTTTGGGTGTTGCCACCAGCGCTGTGAGAATATACTGCAGTATAGCTGCTAAATTGCATTGAGTGTCAGCTAACACAGAGTTATTGTAATTAATGAAAGCTAAACACGCATGCACATTTTGTAAGCTAATTCAGGAAATTGTATTTGAGTCTATCCAGCAAATGCCGGAAATGCTACAAAGCACGGTGTTACCAGGATTTAAACATCAACCTCCCTCTACAATAAATAGGCAACAGACCAAGGTCATTTTGAGTAAAAGCAGTAAAAATTATTATTATTTTTGTACCTTACTAGACCCAGACGGATACCTCTGAGCTGACCTGTGCTCCCCCGACATTTGAGGACACCTTGGTTCCCGAGATATCTGTGACACACAGAAACTACAAATATGGCCGTGGGGTCACGGATAGAAAGTTACAAGGTCATCTCCTGATGACGTGGCAACTTTCAATTGGTAGCCGGAGGGAGCCTGACCACAACGGCCATTTTGTGCCACCGGACACGTCTTCTTGCCCAGTGAACAAACCGGCTCCTGGCTCGGGAACTGGGTGATCCCTAGAGGTCAGGGACATTGGATCTCCTGTGGGAGATGCCCTGGGTCAGATATGTTAATAAGAAAATAATCAAAAATAACAGGTGGAACTGCTCCTTGAATTGCAACCTCTAATACTGCAGCTTTGCTATAACACAGTCTTCAAGGCCCTCCCTCTCATTTCCCCCCTCCCCACCAGGTCAGGTTTTCAGGACTGATTGAGCCACCTGTGCTAAAGCTGGGAGTGATTGAGCCACCTGTGCTCAAGCTGGGAGTGATAGAGCAAACCTGTGCTGAAGCAGGGACTAATTAATCCCCCTGTGCTAAAGCAGGAACCGATTGAGTCACCTGTGCTGAAGCAGAGACATCCTGAAGACCTGACCTGGTGCACCAGATCTCCGAAGAAGTCCTGACACACATATCCATACATGATATAGATTGAAGAAAGTGTGGGCACCTCAACAAAGTGTATTTATGTCACACCATCGGTCAACGTTCCGGCCATCCGGTAACCTTTCTCAAGAATATGCCATACTACAGGATGGCAAGAACGTTGACCGATGGTGTGACATAAATGCACTCTTTTGAGAACATCCACAGTGCCCATTCCATCGTCCATCTCTTTCATGCTGTAGATATCGCACCATGGATTAATAGATGTCATTATAACTTTCTTAAAGCAGCAGTCCAAGCTGCCGCCCCCCCCTTTAATATGTGCATCAATACAATCTACACAATGATAAGTAATTAGCTAAGTCGCCGATCGATACATTCTGCTGTGATCGATCGGTGAAGATTCGGCTCGGGGGCTCACTAAATGGCTGTCAGCAGAAGAGGCCAAAGATGCAAAGTTCTGTGGGAAGATCATGTGGACAGGTAGTCACTAGATACAATGGGTGCACTGCTAGAGAGAGGGCAGGGCTCAAAAAGGGGTGTGCCAGAGCCTGTTTCAGAAGGGGATGTGACTTTGTAAATGGAAACAAAAAATTCTTGTTACATTATAACACATTAAAAATGTTATTCAGAGTTGTTGTTTTTTTTTTTTTAATAATACAAGTATTTTCTTATAGTACAGAACTGATTTATGGGGGGGGGAACACACATAGGATATTGCTTGGTCTGCAGCTTTAAAATATCAAGTTTTGATTAGGACTGCCAGGATATCTGACTAATAGAACTATGCATTGCTTCTAACCTGATACATTGTATGTATGTGTTTATGTATGTCTGCCTTTATTTATATAGCACCATTAATGTACATAGAGCTTCACAGCAGTAATACACGTGACAATCATATAAATAACAAATAATATAAATAACACAAAGGGAGAAGTGCTTCAGACACAAAAGTAACATTTAGGAAAAGGAGTCCCTGCTCCGAAGAGCTTATAATCTAATTTGTTGGTAGGAAGAACGTACAGAGACAGTAGGAGGACGTCCTGGTAAGTGCGTCTCCATGGGGCCACGGTTAATCTATGAGTTGTATAGTATGAGTCATGGAGCTACTTATAGGCTTCCTTAAGCAAGTATGTTTTGAGGTGGGTCTTAAAAGGTGGATAGAGAGGGTGATAGTCAGATATTGAGGGGAAGGGCATTCCAGAGGTGTGGGGCAGTCAGTGGGAAAGGTTTAAGGCGGGAGAGGGCTTTAGATACAAAAGGGGTAGAGAGAAGACATCCTTGAGCAGAACACAAGAGTCGGGATGGTGCATAACGAGAAATTAGGGCTGAGATGTAAGGAGGGGCAGAAGAGTGTAAAGCTTTAAAAGTGAGGAGGAGATTTGAGTGTGTGATACGGGATTTGATAGGAAGCCAGGAGAGGGATTTCAGCAGGGGAGATGCTGAGACAGATTTCGGAAATAGTAGAGTGATTCTGGCAGCAGCGTTTAGAATAGATTGTAGGGGAGACAGGTGAGAGGTAGGAAGGCCGGACAGCAGGAGGTTACAGTAGTTGAGACGGGAGAGATTGACATCTGTGTCAGAGTTTTTGCAGTCGAGCAACAGAGGAAAGGGCATGTCTTGGTAATATTGCGGAGGAAACAACTACAGTTTTTTGCTACCTTTTGAATCAGAGATGAGAATGTGAGAGGGCAGTCGAGTGTGACCCCTAGGCAGCGTGCTTAGGCTACTGGTTGAATTATGGTACTTCCAACAGTAATGTGGAAGGAGGAAATAGGGCCAGGTTTGGGAGGAAGTACACTGTATGAGGAGCTCTGTTTTTGCCATGTTAAAGATAAGTCAGTGAAGGGCCATCTAGGATGATATAGCCGAGAGACATTCAGAAACTTTAGTCTGTACAGCAGGTGTAAGGTCAGGGGTAGAAAAGTACATTTGTGTGTCATCAGCATAGAAGTGATATTTGAACCCAAGAGATGTGATTAGGTCACCTAGAGAGTGTGTAAAGAGAAAAGAGAAGAGGTCCCAGGACAGAGCCCTGGGGTACCCCATCAGAGAGATCGATAGAGGAGGAGGAGGTGTTAGCAAAAGAGACACTGAAAGTACGATGGGAGAGGTAAGAGGAGATCCAGGATAGAGCTTTGTTACGAATGCCAAGAGTATGGAAAATGTGAAGGAGAAGAGGTGGTCTACAGTATCAAATGTTACAGAGAGGTCGAGTAATATGAGCAGAGTGTAATGACCTCTGTCTTTGGCAGCATGGAGGTCATTAGTTATTGAGGTGAGGGCGTATCAGTGGAGTAAAAAGTGTAGAAGCCAGATTGTAGAGGGTCTAGCGAGAGAATACAAGACGTTCAATGAGTTTAGAGGCAAAAGGCAGGAGTGAGAAAAGGTTGATAGTTAGAAAGACAGGTAGAGTCAAGCTAGCTGTTTTTGAGTAATGGTATAACTGTTGCATGTTTTGAATTAAGAGGGAAAGGTACTAGAGTAGAGGGAAGAGTTAAAAATGTGTGTAGGGATTATAGTAAGAGCAAGAGATTTTAGGAGATGGGAGGGAATGGGTCAAAAGGGCAGGTAGTAGAGGGAGAGGAGGAGATCAGCAGTGACACATCCTCCTCTGTGACAGCGGATAAAGAGTCAAGGAATGCAGGAGGGAGCTAGAAAGAGGTGTAGGATGGGAGGAGGATACAGAGGGGGTGGCCTGACATATGGATTCCACATTTTCCTTGAAATAGTCACCACAGTCCTGCGGTGAGATGGAGGAAGAAGAACAGGCAGCAGAGGGTGGTCTGATTAGGGAGTCAAAGACAGAGAAGAGTTAGCATGGGTTAGACTTGTGCGTGTTGATTAGTGAAGAAAAGTAGGTTTGTTTAGCCTCGTAGAGGGCAGAGTTGAGACAGGATAGCATAAATTTGTAGTGGAGGAAGTCTGCGAGAGTTTGAGATTTCCTCCAAAGGCGTTCAGAGGAACGAGTGCAGGAATGCAGCATGCATGTGTAGGAATTTAGCCAGGGTCCGGGGTTCAAAGGGAAAGAACGGCAGAGAGAAAGCGGGACATGTAGATCAGGAGATGAGGATAGAGCAGAGTTGTAGTTCCTGACCAGGTTGTCAGGGTCTGGAGCAGAGCTGAGTGAGGAGAGGGAGGAGCTTAAAGTGGACTCAAACGCTGGTAGGTTAATAGAGTGCAGGTCTCTGTAGTAGTGAGGGGTAGATGGAGGTGGAGAAGGGGAGAAATGAAAGAGAGAAAATGAGATGAGGTGATGGTCAGAGAGATGAAAAGGGGAAATTGAGAAATCAGAGAGAGAAAAGTTTTTAGTGAAAACCATGTCTAGGTAGTGGCCATCCTTGTGGGTGCTGGCCGCAGTCCACTGTTAAAGATCAAAAGAATAGGTTAGAGAGAGAAAACAAGAAGCCCAAGGGAGAGAGGGGTCATCAATAAGGCAGTTGAAGTCCCCATGAGTAGATGTAGGTGGGTGAAAGATGACCGCCATGTAGACAGGGAAAGGAGAGAAAAGCTGGACAGTGTGACCCTCAAAGGAGGGAAAAGTAAAAGAGGAATAGGAAGTGTATGGTAGCAGCAGAGAGAAGAGAGCAGGAGCACCACGACTCCACCTCTGCCATCAGGGCGCGGAGTGTGGGAGAAAGAAAGGCCACCATAAGAGAGGGCAGCTTCCAGAGCAGAGTCAGACTGAGTGAGCCAAGTCTCAGTTATAGCAAAGAGGAGCAGAGGAACTTGTTAGAAAGGGAACTTGCATTCCAAAAGGCACCGGAGAAAGTGGGAGAGGAGGGAGGGTGACAGGGGATGGGTATGAGGTTAGAGGGGTTGACACCAGAAGGAGTAGAAGTTGTATGTTGAAGGCGAGGACGAGAGCATACAGAAATAAGGCAGGGACCAGGATTGGGAGAGTAAACAAAACAAAAATAGAGCCTAAACATTATGGTAAATTGCTGACCAGCTTGATGACAATGGTTTACGCTGGATACACTGGATCACTTTTGGAAGACCCCTGTTCTGTTTAATATGCTGTGCAGTACCTTCCCTGTGCTGGAGATGATTGTCGCCCAACTCCCATTGAAGTCTGTTGGAGTCTCTGCGATAGTGCTGATTGGGACACTATCGCACTTTTATGAATCACCCCCACAGTCAGTGTAAGAAAGGGTAAATATTTCCAACTACATTGGTCTCTACATGCACTCCCTAAGATCCTTAAAACACGTGAATGTATTGTACAGGTAGTCCTCGTTATCCAACGTTTCACTTTACAACGAATGGCATATCCAACGCTTTACAATGCAACCCTATGGGCCGTTTTACAACGCCGGAATGCGTTATCCGACGCCTGAATGCGTTATCCGACGCTCACCACCACTGATTAACATGGGACTCACTTTACAACGGTTTCACTATCCAACGCTACTCCCAGAACGGATTCCGTTGGATAACCGAGGGCTGCCTGTACTCTCTGCTCTCTCTGTATACTAATAAAATTGTACGTTCTCAATGGTATGGAACCAGTGTTTTATGTATTTTTACTTTTCCATCGCGTGATTTCATCGTCTGCATTATCACCGTCCTGTATGTTGAATGACTTCTGGGCACTGACTGTGATGTGCTGTTTGAATGATTGGGGCTGTATAAAAGAGATAGCAGTTTTGATCTCGTTGTGTGTGTCAGCTGGTGATATAATGGAGTTTTGAGCATTCTAATTATATTAATAAATAGCCTAATACGCTGGAGAAGTGATGTTTGTATAACTGTCCTTAAAATGGTGTCATGTTCCAAAATTCTCTAGACATCCAGCACCTCGGTATTACTGAGTAGCTCACATGAAATTCTAAATCAAAACACACACCAGGAACCTTTCTTGAAGGTAGTAAATGGAATAACATCCCTTATAGCTGCTTATACTTTTTCCCCACCCAAAATAAAGAAAGTAGGACTTTTAAATGGACAAAATCGGTTAGCTGATAAGATTGATCAAATAAACTGCATTTTTATAAATTAAAGTGACAAGTCATGCCTGAATTTTTATTTATTTGCAACATTGTATCAAAATAGGTTCTAAATGAACTAAGTGAACAATTTATTTTGATAGTTAACCTCCAGCCAAAGGAAGCAGCTCATGATAAATACCATTGGCTTCCTGTAAAGCCATAGATTGTTCTGCTAGACATAAGAACATTTAGCACACTCTTAGCCCCCAGTTGATTCTATTCTAAGGTATGTACAGTATTATGTATGATATGATATTAGGCTGGCATTCTCCATGTTCCGATATGAAGTATCATCACTGCTAGTCCCCCGCATTAACTGCCATTGGCCTGAATGTGGGACCGAGCTCGGACACCCCTTATCGGAGTTTAGTGACTCTTACACTACAAATACTTAGGCACCCTGATTTCAAATGATTTTACTATGCCTAAAATCAAAAGCTATTACTAGCGCCCCAATCGCAATGGGCAACATAATGTATATTGGATTTTAAACAAATTAAATATATATTTAGGCATGTAAGACCTTCTTTCGTATATTTAATGCCTGTTATAGTTTACAATATGTTAGATGCTCACAAGTCTAGCTTCGAAAAGAACCATTGACAAAATCCACTGAAAAGATTTTGCTAGTGTGTAAATGCATAAGGGAGGTAAGAATGATGCTGCGACTACATCATTACTTTGATTTGGACTGTTATAGGACATGACGTAGGACAATCACGTATGGACCCCCATATTCAAATGACCTTTGGACCAATATTTCTCTGCAATGGAAAACCGCTGGCAGATTTGACAGGGGCGTGTTGGATTCAATAATAAAAAAAAAAAGTTGAAAGTACAGTAAAGGCAATGAATGCGAAAAAAAAAACTTGACCCATCTACATAGGAACAGGATTTTCATTTGATAACACGCGGAATTCTTGATCTGCAGTTTAGTGCTTTCTTTGCAAGCAGCCGTTCCTTACAAAGAGTGACACTGTTAAAATGCTGCTTAAAACAAAACCTTTCATCCCACTCATTTCACTTTTCTAAATGGAACAGAATGACCAAAGGCAAAAGGCTTGGACAACAAAAGAGCGAGGCTGAAATGGCCTGTGGCCTGATACAATTCTCTTTGTAACATGAAACTCGTGTTGATCTATAAGCATCTTCTCAATGGTTTCATCATCAAAATGAACTGCATCATTATTACACTGGCAGGAAAAAAGCTCAAATAAATAAACAAGAACTAACACACAAGGAAATATTCCACATGATCTGCTTTAATTTTCAGTGTACATGACTTTTAAGTGTGTTCGTTATGTTCCGAATTCGCCTCCAGCAAATGCCACAGTGTAATAAAATACCCCAACTGGGAGCTGAAAAGTGAACAATCAACAGGATTTTTTGAGGGGGGAGTCATCTGGAAGCCCTGGTTATTGCGTTCAATTTGAGAACACTCGTATTGTATAAAGAACTATATCAAGACGTTTAAAGAGTTACATATACAGGTATACAGAGGTCCTCAGGCTGTATCATGATGTATAAAGAGTTACATATACAGGTACAGTATACAGAGGTCCTCAGGCTGTATCATGATGTATAAAGAGTTACATATACAGGTACACAGGGGCCCTCAGGCTGTATCATGATGTATAAAGAGTTACATATACAGGTACAGTATACAGAGGTCCTCAGGCTGTATCATGATGTATAAAGAGTTACATATACAGGTACAGTATACAGAGGTCCTCAGGCTGTATCATGATGTATAAAGAGTTACATATACAGGTACAGTATACAGAGGTCCTCAGGCTGTATCATGATGTATAAAGAGTTACATATACAGGTACAGTATACAGAGGTCCTCAGGCTGTATCATGATGTATAAAGAGTTACATATACAGGTACAGTATACAGAGGTCCTCAGGCTGTATCATGATGAGAACAAACAAGTCAGAGTCGGGAGAATAAACAGAATGGTGGCCAACTCCAGTCCTCAAGAGCTACCAACACGTGAAATTTTCAGGATATCCCTGCGTCAGCACAGGTGGTTCAATCACTCCATGCTTCAGCACAGGTGGCTCAATCAGTGGCTCAGTCGAAGATTGAGCCACCTGTGCTGAAGCCGGGATATCCTGAAAACCTGACCTTTTGATAGCTAGTGAGTTGGCCGCCCCTGCTCTGTACCAACGAAGTACTCCACCACAACATACTTGAATAGACAGTAAGATTTGTTCTAGCCCTATAAGCTGACTTATGGGATAGCACCAGTCAAGAGGGGGAAAAAAAACACCTCTTATGATACAATTCTTAGCATACAAACATTTCACCTAATAGTCACAGTTCATTGACAAACAATTATCCTTCCTTTGTTAAGGTAATCAGCACGTGGAAGTAGCCTACCTTTATCTAGCACAGGTCCGAAAATTGCCAGATTGTCATTAACAGTCGTGCAGTTCCACCTTCTCCCACGGAATTGGTGCTGGCACTCTTGAATGCCAATTTTGACTCCCTCTGCCACACTGGGCATGATTTCCACGTAATTCCGACAGAAGCGTAGCTGCTTTGGCACTAGCCCAGGAATGCTGCCACACAGGATAGGCTGTGTTCCCAAGGAAGAGTATTGGTGGCCAATTGCTAATGACCTAAAATGAAAAGAGAAAGTATGAATGAGAGCAAATGTAGCCTAGACATGTAACATAACCGCCCTATACCATTAACAATGTACTGTACAGTTTTGTGTAATATAAAAGAATAAGAGGCTTCTAAATGCAACAATTGGGGGGGGGGGGTGTAAATTCTTGACTCCAAATTCATTCTTCTAAGGTCACCCCTCTATGGAAGTCACAGCTATAGATATTTTGATATTCATTTTTGAGATCTCTTTCCATTGGCAAAGGGCACAAGATAGTGTCTTGCAGACAAAATCCACTGCATGGATCTACTGGCTAATATGCAGGATCGCCATAAATTCACGAAGAATAAGGATCTCTGTTCAATATTTTGTTAACCTAATAGATCCTTCATTGGGGTATTTAACCCTGTCACGCTACAATGCGTTCTTGGCTCCTCTGGAAGCCCAGGGGTTAAGATTTATGTTGTTGTTCAGCGTGCTGGGCGGATATAGAAGGTGCTACATCAATAAATAAACTAACAATAGTCTGCAGTCTGCCTTCATTCTATTTTTGACTTCATCTGATTGACAATATAATTTAATGTCAATATTTCACGCAAAACCTGTATTCAGCTATTGTATATCGCTGTCAATCAAATATTGTTACGTCACTTTATTTGTTTATTCTAAGAGGGCACAAAGTCAATATAGCGTGCCTATGGGAAATATTGTCAGGTTTGCTAATAGTGCTGTGGTATAAGGACATCAAAGGCATTCCACAAACAAAATGTCATTTTCACTTCATTGGAGACCATTGACTTCATCTATGAACCCTTTCCTCTAGCCCTCAACCCAGTCCCCATTTTGCTCAATGTAATTGAATCAGTAGAGCATACAATGTTGGTTCACATATATCGTAGTGAAGTCTACAGTTAAAATATCCATGCCAAGTATGATAAACCTGAGCTATTTAACACATAAAGGGATTCAAAGTATGTATCCAATTGGTTTTGTAATTTGGGCCCAGATGCACTGAGCTCTACCATATCAAATGAAATAACTTGACGTTACCGGGAATGACAGTTATTTTTACTGAGTTAACGCCTTATTCTCTAAAGGAAATTATATATACAAATCATGGTTGTAATTGAGCTCATTAGCACAGCGTTAACACAATGTTATTAAGGGATAATGCTGTGTAATCTTTAAATAACACTTCGTTATTTACAGTACATAGTTACATGGTTACATAGTTACATGGTTACATGGTTACATAGTTACAAACAGTACTGGATGAGGTTGAAAAAATACACATGTCCATCAAGTGCAACCAACAAAATGCTCAATTTAGACAACAGATACTTTTCCTATATCTGTATTTACGGTGTTTTGATCCAGAAAAGGGCATAAAGAAAGTTTTAGTATTACTTCCAACCTGAAATACGGCTTTTGTGGAAGGAAGGAGAGAATGTTTCTGTGCACCCAAAAGGTGCGTAAAAATCCTCTGCCAAGTTAAACTTGGCTTAAACCCTAAAAATGTGCTATGTATCAAGCCAAAACTGAGACAGGGAGGGAAAGAGAGGCTACAGGAGAGGGTAAGGGAGAGGCTACGGGAGAGGGTAAGGGAGAGGCTAAGGGAGAGGATAACGGAGAGGGTTAGGGAGAGGGAAAGGGTGTGGGAGAGAGTGAAGAAGAGGGAAAGGGTGAGGGAGAGAGTGAAGAAGAGGGAAAGGGTGAGGGAGAAGGTGAGGGAGAGAATGAGGGAGAAAGTGAGGGAAAGGGTGAGTGAGAGAATGAGGGTGAAGGAAAGGGTGAAGGAGAGAGTGAGGAATAGGGAGAGGGTGATGGGAAGGAGAGGAAGAGGGTGATGATGAAGGAGGAGAGGGTGAAGGAGAGGGAGAGGGTGAGGGAAAGGGTGACGATCAGGGAAAGTGTGAGGGAAATGGTGAAGAAGGGAGAGGCTAAGGGAGAGGGTTAGGGAAAGGGAAAGGGTGTGGGAGAGAGTGAAGTAGAGGGAAAAGGTGAGGGAGAAGGTGAGGGAGAAGGTGAGGGAGAGGGAGAGAATGAGGGAGAAAGTGAGGGAAAAGGTGAGGAAGAGGGAAAGAGTGAGGGTAAGGAAAAGGGTGAGGGAGAGGGTGAGGGAGAGGGTGAGGGAGAGGGAGAGAATGAGGGAGAAAGTGAGGAAAAAGGTGAGGAAGAGGGAAAGAGTGAGGGTAAGGAAAAGGGTGAAGGACAGGGTGAGGGAGAGGGTGAAGGAAAGGGTGACGGAGAGAATGAGGAATAGGGAGAGGGTGGTGGTGAAGGAGAGAAAGAGGGTGATGATGAAGGAGAGAGTGAAGGAAACGGAGAGGTGAGGGAAAGGGTGACAATCAGGGAAAGGGTGAGGGAAATGGTGAAGAAGAGGGAGAGAGTGAGAGAAAGAGTGAGGGAGAGGGTGAGGGAGGGGTGAAGGAAAGGGTGAAGAAGACGGTGATGCAAAGGGTGAGTGTAAGGGAGAAGATGACAGAAAGGATGAGGGAGAGGGAAAGGCTGAGGGTGAGGTTGAGGGAGAGGATGAGGGTGAAGGAGATGCGAGGGAGTGGGTGAATTCTGCTCTTTGGCAACAAAGTATCACAAACAGATCTGTTGTTGTGTTCCAAAAACCAGATTGTGTGTTGCTCTGGAAGCTGTGACAATAATGTGGTACACTTAGCAATATAATGTTACATATCAGCTGCAGCATTTCACAGACTGCAGCACAAATTTAGAAGGCGGCCATTCAGTTAGACACACAATCAGGATTTTACAGATTTATAACAGGAGCACCAAATGATTGCCAGCTTAGATAAGAATGTAGAATGATACATGGTCACATGATTTACAGATACAAATAAGAAAGAAAAAGGGAATGTAATATTTCTGCTATAACGATGTTCCAACTGTCCCAAGGTTGGCAGATGCTAATGGTATCTCTCAAATAGAGATATTTATTCTCTTCCTACTGCATCACAGAAAAAAATTATGATGTTTCACTTTTCTCTAATCTCAGATTTGATCAATTTCCTGCATCTTTGTTCCCCGTTCCCATCAACTTTTATATCACGGTGAAAGCTTCTGGAAAAGTTATGCAAAATCTCCTCCAGAAGAAAATTCAATCTTTCGGTCATCACAATGGTGACTGAAGCCTTACAGTCACCCACATATTACAGCTCGAAACTGGATAGCTTCTTTCCGCACTGTTCTAATAAAGTCTTACACCAGACAATATAGTATAATAAAGTGGGGTTATTTGCAGGTTGCAAACGCCCAACATTTTGGGGATCTCCGAAAGGTTGGGCGTTTGCAACCTGCAAATAATCCACTTTATTATACTATAATGTGTGATGTAAGACTTTACTAGAACAGTGCGGCAAGAAGATATCCAGTTTCAAGTTTAATTAGGTGGCAGAAGTGGGATCCCAGCCACTCTTCAAGTGCCTGCATCTTACAAAGGAAAAGGACACGAATTGTAATTATCTAAAATGAGTGCGGTATGATCCCAAACCTTTATCTTGACATGTTACAACTCTGTATAGATAATTGTACTTATGAGTCCCAGAAACAAAATTATTGCTGGGATTCGCTACGATTCACAAAGGGGTATGTGAGCTCTGTGCAGAATTTACTGCCATACAAGTCCAAGTCAGCCAATGCCAGGTTGAGCTCTCAAAGCATTTATTGGAGCCTAGTGAATCTCAGAGATAGTTTTATTTGAGCCTATTAAGTTCAATTTTGCTGAACCATTACATTCGAAATAAAATAAGCAGCAGTACTATTACATTGACATCAGCCAATCTGAAAGTAGCTATAACAGGAAAGATCAGCAAGGGTCTCCACCATCATCCCCAGAGAACCAGGAGACAGGTCTACACCTGAGCCACTAGGTTAATGCGTCAATGTGTCAATGACTTTGTTCCAAATTTTGTGCCATGTGTGTCATGTTGAGATTTAAGGAGTGAGAATAAAATACGTTTGGGAGGAGTTACATGACAGATTATAATGAGATGTATCAAATGCTGTGCCTGTTGCATCAAATAAATGTGCCAAATCTGAGCCATCTTTTCTAGCTATCAATTTGTGTCACGTGCAGGAAACTCTTTCTTACAATGCTTCCAAAAAATACAATGCTATTCACACTTCCCCTACCTTGTTATATACTCCCTTTGTATGATTACTTAGATAACCCAGTGGATCACCGAAAATGAAAACATGCATAACACATTTGGACAAAGGACATTTCTATTTTAAAACTGTAAACAAAGCTTATGAAGGTTTGATGACTTAGTGTGTGTGGAACACATGTAGTATTGATTTCCTGCGACATATACACAATGCAGGAACCTTTACCACTAGCATTTACGGCAGGGGTTCTCCACTCAAGTCCTCAAGGTGCGTCATCTGGTCAAGTTTTCAGGATATCTCTGGTTCAGTAGAAAATAGAAAAAATGTGTGATGCTCCGTTCCTTTCCCTCTCCCCTCTCTATCTCTGGTTCAGCGCAGGTTCAGCTCAATCAGTGGCTCAGTCATACTGATGGAGTAACCTGTGCTGAAGCAGGGATATCCGTAAAATCGGACCTTTTGAGGGGTCTTGGGGACTGGAGTTGAGAACCCCTAATTTAAGGCAATGTTCCCACTGGCGCATTACAGAATTCATAATAAAATATGTGTGCTATATTTAGTCCACTGCCTGCCAGAGACAACTGAAATACAATGCCACTCAATGCTCTGCAGCAGCCCAGGGATTAATGAACACTTGTTCACTGAAAGGAAGACTAATTGCACATGGTCAATATTGTAAAACAAAATACTTTTATTAGCAGGGCTGAGAACGAACTGGCTGTGGGAAAGAGATTGATTAACGCAGGATCTTACACGTTTTATCCATGACAACAGAGTCGCCAGATTCTCTCTCCCACTGTGGACCAACCACCCCCAAACCATTCAAGACACACATATTTTGTTGAGGGAAATGGCTGAAGAAAATGATTAGAAACAAAACATTAAGGGACCTTGCCAGAAACACCTTATATATACACAACATACCGAATACCACATACATTATCAACAGCACTTTAAGTGCATGCATTCCCATGCTACAGATACCCAGAAGGTTAGCTTTTAAGCCGACCAGCCTAAAAAAGCTATACACTACCGACACACTTTATTGAAGTGTGGTCGGTACCGCAAGCCGGGAAATCTCCCGGCTTGCTAGTGGCCGCCCCTCGGCGTGCCGCGCGTCATAGACGCGCGGTCACGCGTCATCGGGAGCGTGCGCCCCCTGCACGCGTGTCCAGGGGCTCCCCGAGGGAGCCCTGGTGTCCCGCGATCGCGGGACAGCGGCAGGGGGTTCCGGGGGACCCGGCGGACCCGGCAGCGGTAGGGAGAGCGCCCCGATCGGAGGGCGCTCTTCCGCTGCTTCGGCGTGCGCCCGTCACACTCGGGCGCGCGCCAGGCTACTGCTGCGGCACAGAACGGGCAAATGCTCGAATAAACTGTGCCGCAGCAGTATATATATTGTGACAAACAGCTTACTCCGGGGCTCCGCCGTTTGTCCGGGACTGTTAGAACACGGTCTTTTAGGGTAGGTTAAATGATGAGGCGTCACGTGCTGTTCCTTTAAACAGTATGAATAAACAGTATGCCTGGTTTATTCAGTCCCAGGCACTGAGACTGCAACCGTGCATACAACAGAACCACATCAAAACAAAAAACTGCTCACCTGAGCGATAACTTAACTTAGATTTTCCCTAACTCAGGGTGGAAGTGGCTTTTCCACTTCCAACAACAAAACAAGGTACTTTTCAGTTTTAGACAAAAAGGAACAGAAACATTTAACCTGTTTGGGGAGAGGCTTATTCCCCTCTCTGCTTCCAGCAGCCTTCCTGTCTCCAGGCTCTTGGGGAGAGGGGAGAGGAAACAGGAAATCAGTCTTACATACCTGATTTCTAATTAGCATGACAGGTGACAGAAATCAGGCAGCAGACAAACTCTGGTCTGGATCTCTCATCCCTCAGTTCCAGCGCTTGCCAAACTGTGGGATGGAGTGCATGTATTATAAGGCTGCACTCCCAGGCCAAATAGGATAGAAACTGTTCAGTATCCTGGGAGCCCTATATATGGAATTTATTACCATCCCCTGGTTTCTGTCACAATATATATATATATATATATATATATATATATATATATATATATATATATATATATATATATATATATATATATATATATATACATATATACATATATACATATATACATACATATACATATATATATATATATATATATATGTATATGTATATGCATATGTATATGTATGTATATATGTATATATATGCATATATATATATATATAGCTTTTTTAGACTGGTCGGCTAAAAATCTAACCTTCTGGGTATCTGTAGCATGGGAATGCATGCACTTAATGGGCTGTTGATAATGTATGTGGTATTCCGTATGTTGTGTATAAGGTGTTTCTGGCAAGGTCCATTAATGTTTTATATATATATGTTCCCCTTCCCACAATTCCCCAAAATATTAAATGCACCCCTTCAGCCATAACATTACAACTTTCCTCAATTTTGCTAGATAGACAGGCAATAAGCACTGTAGATACTGTAGTACAATGCCACGTATATATGTAGAGTTCCAGGTGAATTTCTACACCAACAACCAATCGTAACAGCTTGGTGAGTCAACCCAAATTCCATAACCAACAGTACATGGGAGGACACTAACATGCCCAGTTACTCACTATTGTGTACTCTACCTCCATGAGAGCATAGCCCTAACCTCTGTACCAAGAACCAGCAGTAGCAGTACCTCTTCCTCCATGAGAGTACACCACAATGCCATGTTACGTAGCACGGGAAAGAACGTGATGACATCACGCGACGTGAATTCATAATGTCCCAGACAAACCATGATAAAAAACATCTTCAAGCCTTATTGCAACAATTTAAATTGCATACATGGATCCAGCAAAGTGAAAGAAAGGCCTAATGCGTTTCGTGCTGGACACAGCGCTTCATCAGAGGCTCCATGTGACGGTGAAGGGGTAACCAGGACATCAATAAAAGGTATTATGCCCGGCTGGTTACCTCTCATCCATATTTGGGGTTTTTTGAGTGTCAGCTTTTGACCAGTTTATTGTATCTGCAATGTATGTAATTGTGCGACAATAAAGAATTTGTATGTGTTTTACCTTTCCAGGAGTGCCAGCAAGCAGAGATAGCTCAGCTATGAGTTTCAAGGGGGATTTTGCAGAGAAAATCTTATCAGATTGTGCTTAGATAGTCAGGGTCCAGAGTTGGCATACATGTAGGCACAAGGCTCCGGTCAAAATCCTATTCTGGAAACGCTTTTGCGACTCACCTCTAGGACTCCCTGTTTCAGCACAGACCAGAAAGCTAAGAGGGGCATAGGGGTGTATAGTATCCGCCGAACGGTACTCGGTCCCCCCAGTAACAGAGGGATCCCCAGTTCAATGCCCAGTTACCCAGAACCAGTATAGAGGTTCTGGGGGTACTCTAACCATATATGAGGTTGCAAGGGTTTTTAAGAAACCTAAGTCTGGTTTTCAGTTAGATAGAGAAAACAGCCATGAGAATGAACCTGCACGTTTTTTTATTCTACCCAAAGGACTTAGAAAAAATATGTGAAAAATATATTTTATTACATGGTGTTTTAATGGTATATATGCTTATGCGCTGTATACTGGGGACTGGGGACTTCCAGGTCCATGGTTCTGAGAGATCATGTGGCTACCAAGCTTGGTGCCACACGTCTGCTCGGGTCCCGGACATGAAAGCCTCAGAGGTTGTCAAGGAGTTAAAGCCATTTGGACAGCAGAGTTGGCCTCAAGTACTCAAGTCCTTGGATGAATGGAGTCATCGAACCACCATTTGCCCATCCCCAGACTTTGAGGAGCCTAACTCCGCAGGTGGCTTCTGACTGAAAAGTGGCAGTGGTCCCAGGTTGGCACATGCCCTTGTCAGAATCCGAATCCGTGCTTGCCCGGCTTAGAAAGACTGGCAGCGCTCTGGTAGGATTTTTCCCATGCTCAGATTGGCTGGAGTATTTCATGAATGAACTCTGAAATACTATAAGAAACACAGCCAATCCGGACGAGAGATTCACTCAGATTCTAAGCACCAACACAGCCGCGGAAATTCGAAATCACCAAAAGATGCTCAGAGAGAAATAGCAGCAAGCCGGCTTCAGAAATTTCATGGTGAGAAATGTTCTGTCCCACTTTTCGGGGCCAAGTTTTGAGAATAGAACGTAGCGGTCGTGGCTGGGATTGCAAGCTGAAAAGATTACCAGGACGTTTGGTACTATCTCCCGGTCAAGGGATTTCAGCATCTTCGGAGCAGATACAGTGGTGGCGTCAGGAACTTCATGCCGTTTTGAGTTCCAGGACATTTCGGGACAAGTCTCGGTCAACCTAAAGATTTAATTTTATGTGCCATTTAACCTAAGAAAGTCCAGTTTTGTTGTCCAGACCCCCAGTAAGTGTGTTTTCTTCTGTATTTTGTAATCCACTGTGGGTACGTCTGTTTCTATGGAATAAATTACAATTTGTTTTACTATCTTATTTTGCTCAGTGAATGATCCCGGTAAAAAGGGGTAAATACCTGGTCTCCCGTGACACTCCATATAGATAAAGAGAAAGCACGGGCAGAAGCAGCGCCTCTCCCAATGAATCCATCAAGTGTAAGCGGGGGAGAGCCTTCCCTCCCTTTACCGAGCTTATCTTCCGTGAATTCCTCTGGCAAGGTCCTTCCGCTGCTGTGATAAAAAAATGTCAAAAGTATGTAACGGGTGCTCGCAACACACATGACGGAACCGTGAGGTCGAGGTGGGGATATTGATACACCGACCTGAAGCCGCAAAGCCACTTCGCCGCGTCCGGCTGTGGGACTCCTAGTCGTGGGTAGCCAGGTAAGTGTAAGAGAGCAGAGTAGGAGGAGAGCAAGCCGAGGACGAGGAGTGGAGAGGTACGGATCGTAGGGGATACTAGTCAAGGTCGAGGATTGGAGAACTCAGCGAGGGTCAAAGTAAGGCAAGGGAAGGCGAGGAAGAGTGCTTGCGACCAGCACACGTACAAGAGATTATGCTCAGCCAACTTCAGTGGAAGAGGCTGAGCCTAAAAAGCAGGAAGAGCCAATCAGGTGCAGAGCTGTACAGCAGGCAGGAGCAAGGCTGGAACCAATCAGGAAACCGGAGCTTGACAGGGGCAGAGCCTACGCCTGATCCTCAACACCCATCTTTTTTCTCATTACTTAAACATTAAAACATTGTCATTAATCCAAGATTATATACATACAAAGGAAGTAGCATGCTTACAATAGGTTCCCCATTCCATATTAGCTTTACCTTTCCATTCTGCACTACTACTTCATACCTAACCTTTAATCCAATGTTTAAGGCTGGGCAGGAGGGTGTTACCAGCTGCTCAGATCTAGGAACACTCAAATATCTCACTTCCAACCGCCTCATTTACTCCCTTTTGCTCCACCCTCGCACACAACCTTTCCCCTAACTTAACCCCATCATTTCCACTTCTCCACTTTATTTACCCCTAAACTTAATATTTTATGTACAGCTGCACATCATTTGGACCCAGAGTCACGCTGGCTGCTCTTGCGCTTATGTCACCAGTCTTTATGTTATCACCACTAAGTGGTACATTAACCTAAGAAATAGAGATGGGCGAATTTTTGGGGACGGATTTGGATCCGCCTCCGTCAGACCGGTTCCTTTGTTCTGCGGATTTCCGCAAATCAGTCTCAAAAAGGGCGACTCGCCTCTTCCAGATTATCCAAACCGCGGGTGGATGTTAAGGGTGCAATCCACGGATAAAGCAATCTGCCCGCGGTTTGCTGAATTCGCGGATTGCGTTCTTGAAATCCACTCGCGGATTGTACCCAACTGCGTCTTTTTTTTATTTATCTGCACGGCTTGAAACTGGAACAATCCGCCGACGCATGTTACACCGCGGAACGGATTTTGCATGGAAGGCTCGGGAAATTCCACTGAACGGATTCTGACATTTTCGCCCGTATCTACTAAGCTCCGCTATTGACGTAACGAGGTGGTAACGCTAACTGGTGTCTTCAAAGGTCGCTAACGCAGGGTTAAGCGCTGTTTTCTGCTGTAACTAGTCCTTGCGCTAGTACAAGGACCGTTAGTGCTAATGATATGTAAAACACCTATCCCCAGAGCTCTGTTATAGATAACTCACAGATTTAAGGAGACGTTAGTGAGGTCATATCTGAAGATGGCGTTAGCTCCCTCCAGAACCTAATATATGGGTTTTTCAAGAGAGATAGAGGGAGGGAGAGGGGGAGAGAATGGGTGATAGAGAGAGAGGGGGAGAGAAGGGGTGTGAAAGAAGGGGTTTGGGAGATAGGGGTGTGAGAGAGAGGGGGTGAGAGAGAGAGGGGGGAAATAAGGGGTGAGAGAGAGGAGGGAGAGAAAGGCTGAGAGAGATGGGGTGAGAAGGGGTGACAGGAAGGTAGAAATGTGGTGAGAGAGTTGGGGAGAGAAGGGGGAGAGAAGGGATGAGAGAGGAGGGAGAGAAAGGTTGAGAGAGAGAGAGAGGGGGGTGAGAAGGGGTGACAGGGAGGTAGAAATTGGATGAGAGAGTGGGGGGGAGAGAAGGGTGAGAGAGATAGGGGGGAGATAAGGGGTGAGAGAGAGAGAGAGAGGGGTGAGTGGGGGAGGAGGGAGGAGAGAAGGCATGAGAGAGGGGAGGAGATAGAGAGGGGGAGAGAAGGTGAGATTGAGTGGTGGGTCAGAAGGGGTGAGAGAGAAGGGGAGAGAAGGGATGTAAGGGGGGAGCACGAGAGGGAGATAGGAGGAGAAGGGGGAAAGAGAGATAAGGGGGTGAGAGAGAGAAGGGGAGAGTAGGAGGGAGAGATGGGGGGAGGAGGGAAGTGGGAGAGAAGGGGTGAGAGATAAGGGGGGTGAGTGAGAGAAGGGGGGAAGAAATGGAAGGGGGGAGAGGGGGAGAAGGGGAGAAGAAGAGAAGGGGTGAGAGAGGGGGAGATAGGGGGGAGAGGGAGAGAGCGGAAAGGAGTGAGAGAGGGGGAAGAGAAAGCTTGAGAGAGGGGGAGAGAAGGTGGAGGGGTGAAGAGAGGGTGAGGGTGGAGGGGGAAGAGAGAGGGGAGGAGAGGGAGGGGTGAAGAGAGAGTGGATGGAGGAGGGGAGAAGACAGAGGAGAAGAGAGAGGGGGAGAGAAAAGAGGAGGCAGGGGACAAGAGAGAGGGGAAGAGGACGGGACAAGCAGGATGGCAAGGGGAGGGAAAAAGAGAGAGGGGAGGTGGAGGAGAGAAGAAAGAGAGGAATGGGAAAGAGAGAGGGGAAACAGAGAGTGGAGGGGGAGGAGAGAATGGGAAGGGGAGAAGAGAGAGGAAAAAGAGAGGGGAGACGGGGAGAAGAGAGGGGAGACAGGGAGAAGAGAGGGGAGACTGGGAGAAGAGAGGGGAGTCCTATTTTACAAGATGTCTCCTCAAACCAACATTGAGAGAACATTTGGAGAGACATCTGTGCACAAAAAGGAGGACATCTGTGCACAAAAAGGAGGACATCTGAGAAACAGCTCTCTCTCTCTCTCTCTCTCTCTCTCTCTCTCTCTCTCTCTTTCTCTCTCTCTCTCTCTCTCTCTCTCTCTCTCTCTCTCTCTCTCTCTCTCTAGATTCTTAAATTCTCTCTCTCCCCCCCTTAACTCCCCCCTTTATCTTTCTCTCCCCTGTATCTATCTCTCTCCCCTTTATCTCTCTCTCCCCCCCCCCCCCTCTATCAGTGTCTGCACGGAGCTAACGCCATCCTTAGGTAAGAAAGGTACAAGGCGAGTCATGCTGAGCTAACGCAGGGCCGTGCTCACGGAACATGACGTCTAGTCCATTCGAATGAGATAAAAAATGGTTGTTTTTGCACATTGCACATAATTAGCTTTGTGCGTTCGCGTTATTGATTGTTATAACAGGACATTATCAGCCCTGACTTTACAGAGCTCTGTGCATATCATTATTAGCAACCCTAGCATTTACATTATCCAAAAGTACAGTTTTTTTATTTTTTGAATATGTGATAAAGAGGGAAAAGTAGAGACTCTCTGTACCAAAAAAATGCTAATTCTTACCAATCGTAATCCTTCAGACTAACTCAGTTCATGCAAAAAAACAACATTTCAACCATTTCCTGCCTAAGCTCTAGGACAGGGGGGCTCAACTGCAGATCTCAAGCGCCGCCAACAGGTCAGGTTTTCAGGATATCCTTCAGGACCGATTGAGCCACCTATACTAAAGCAGGGACTGTTTGTGCCACCTGTGCTGAAGCTGGGATATCCTATAAACCTGACCTGTAGGGGGGGGGGGGGTGAGCGTGGGGGGAGGACTGGAGTTAAGGTCCCCTGCTGTAGAGCAGCCCGGTCATTTGACGCCGGTTGCCATGGAGACGTGTCGCTGGAACTCAAGGTAAGTTAAAAGTTACAGAGGCCTTGCGCGATCCCCGGTATTTATTGTCAATGCATTCACGGAAGCCCGGGGCCTCTGTAACAGCCGCACCCCCAGAAAATCTCCCCACTTTGCTCACCGCTGCTCTGGTGTAGATTGCACAGAAAGCATTGAACAGTAACCAAAGACAAGTAGTGATACCTGGTCTATGGGGTATATTTTTTAAAGTGCAGTAGCCATTACTGATTGATAATGGCTACGCCGGCCACATCCGTTACTCATACATATGCAGCAGACTTCATTCCTCCGACTAATAATGCAACATACCCCGTTATAACGCAGCATATCACAGAGGCTCCATAGGATTCAATGCAAGTGATAGCAGCAGAATATCCCAATACACCCACCCTAACACACCAGAGAAAGCACTGACACTGCTTCATGAGTATTTATTATTTGGAGTATTTATTATTTGGAGTATTTATTATTTGAAGCACATAACTGCCATTGGTTGGTAAAAACAGACACAAACTGTTGGCAGATCAACTTGGCTTATTTTCTAACAGGCTGTGATATCTCAAGCCCAATTTGATCTGTGACTCTTCGTATATTTAAGGTTACCCTTTTGTCTATCCCAGGTAGTTTTAAATCCCCATTACTGTATGTGTCTGCAGCACCACGCCAAGATATTTATTTATAAAGTGTTTTACCAGGAAGTAATACATTGAGAGTTACCTCCTCGTTTTCAAGTATGTCCTGGGCACAGAGTTATGATGACAAGTACATGGTTACAAATACATAGTTACAGTAAGTGAGCAGGGTTATGCATTATACACAAGACATTGCATGCGCAGTAAGAGATAATATATGTTATAGTCGTATGTAACAGTTACAGACCAGATTAAAATGTGAGACAGCTATAGTCTGGTGGTGGCTGTGAGAGTCTCCGGTAGACTGTTCCAGTTGTGCGGTGCACGGTAAGAGAAGGAGGAGCGGCCGGATACTTTGTAGAACCTTGGGACCCTGACCAGTCTTTTGGAGTCAGATCTCAGATGATAAGTGCTGCGTGTGGTAGGGGTGAGGAGCTTGTTCAAATGTGTGTGGTTAAAGATAGATGAGGAAACAGGACTTTTGAAGCCTGTCCAGTATCCGGCTATTTCCTGGGTCCTTATCTGCCATTTCTGGCAGTGCGGCTGCCCTTATGTAGTGTAGGTGGGAAGATTGCTCAAGAAAACTATACACACCCATACGACACGTTCATTATAAAATCTATGCAGATGATTTGTATGGCTGGCCCTACACTAGTTCTGTGGCAGATCACTTGAATTAATGGGTGTCACTGCTGTAAATTGCAGTTGATTCAATAACGCTTGAAGCCTTTTCTAAAGAAGATATGTGAGCTACGTCTCAGCGGGATTCATGGAAACTGATCAAACCAGTAGCGATTGCATTGTAGTAGATGTTTTTACATTTCAAAGGAAAGGATAATGCAAGCGCAAATGTGCTGCAGGACTTAATGTGTCTCTTAATGACACCAGACATGCTCCATACCAACTAATGAGCAAACCTACAGCACTTATTACATAAAATCATGCATATGCTAGTGCTGAAATGTATCATCATGCCACACAACGGTGCACTTCAAAGCACTTCCTGCACTAATCGTTAGGTTGGCTGATCTAATATGTTTTTGAATAATCCGTTTTGCTTTATCAGCAGCATACCACCAGATCTACAGTATCATCAACGCTTTTAGGTACAGTATGGGGAGGCATGGGGAGGCAATGGGGAGGCAATACGCAGAAATCGGGAGGCAATCGGGAGGCAATTGGGAGGCAATGGGGAGGCAATGGGGAAGCAATGGGGAGGCAATGGGGAGGCAATGGGGAAGCAATGGGGAGGCAATGGGGAGTCAAAGGGGGGGGCAATGGGAAGCAATGGGGAGGCAATAGGGAGGCAATGGGAAGAAATGGGGAGCAATGGGGAAACAATGGGAAGGCAATGGGGAGCAATGGGGAAACAATGGTAAGGCAATGGGAAGGCAATGGGAAGGCAATGGGGAGGCAATGGGCAGGCAAATGGGCAGGGAATGGGGAGGCAAAGGACAGGGAATGGGGAGGCAATGGGGAGGCAATGGGGAGGCAATGGGCAGGCAATGGGGAGGCAATGGGAAGCAATGGGGAGGCAATGGGGAGGCAATGGGGAGGCAATGGGGAGGCAATGGGCAGGCAATGGGCAGGCAATGGGGAGGCAATGGGCAGGCAATGGGGAGGCAATGGGCAGGCAATGGGCAGGCAATGGGGAGGCAATGGGCAGGCAATGGGGAGGCAATGGGAAGCAATGGGGAGGCAATGGGGAGGCAATGGGGAGGCAAATGGGCAGGGAATGGGGAGGCAAAGGACAGGGAATGGTGAGGCAATGGGGAGGCAATGGGGAGGCAATGGGGAGGCAAAGGACAGGCAATGGGGAGGCAATGGGGAGGCAATGGGCAGGCAATGGGGAGGCAATGGGCAGGCAATGGGGAGGCAATAGGCAATAGGGAGGCAATGGGGAGGCAATGGGGAGGCAATGGGGAGGCAATGGGGAGGCAATGGGGAGGCAAAGGACAGGCAATGGGGAGGCAATGGGGAGGCAAAGGACAGGAAATAGGGAGGCAATGGGGAGGCAATGGGCAAGCAATGGGGAGGCAATAGGGAGGCAATGGGGAGGCAATGGGCAGGCAATGGGCAGGCAATGGGCAGGCAATGGGCAGGCAATGGGGAGGCAATGGGGAGGCAATGGGCAGGCAATGGGGAGGCAATGGGGAGGCAATGGAGGGGAAATCAGGAGGCAAGAAGGAGGCAAAGGGCAGGAAATGGTTCCAAACGCTCAACCTTTACTGATTCAGAAACAGAAATGGATCAGCACTCAAAAGATAAATACTACTATAGAAAAATAACACTGCAACCAAATGTTCTTTCTAGAGCAGTATAGAAACTGCTATGTTTAATGTAAAACCCTCGCAGGGTAAAAAGATAATAAACAATTTACAGAATAATGAAAAAAGTATAAAAACAACATAGCTTGGGTACATGCGCACTCACAAGGCGGCGTTTGGCGTTTCGGGGTCTCGGGGCCCTTTTCCCAGGCTCAAGCCTCTCTTTGCACCCTGCGAGAGTTTTACATTAAACATAGCCGTTTCTATACTGCTCTTGAAAGAACGTCCGGCTGTAGTGTTATTTTTCTGCACTAGTATTTCTTCTGTTTATTGCTGATCCCTTTTTGCGTACTGATTCCCCAAAAACCACCATTTATTGCCAGTGCAAGTTTTTTTTTTTCCTATTTTTTGTTAACCCTTTACTGATACCCATACTGTAGCACAAACATTGCACGGTGGTAAAGTACACCTCACAATACAAGATTCAGCGTTTCAACTCCAAAAAAAAAGAAAAGAAAGAAGCAGATATTGAGTACATTCGAATACAAGGGAACGGGACCTTTAAATCCAAAAATGTACATATTGGGATTCATTTTCTTAAGCAGTTTTCTCTTTCATTTACATGACTCATCTGCATGATAAAATGCTGTGTGCTTACACCGTGCAGTTCTCCCAGCGAGAAAAAAAAAATGGATTTCATTTTTACAGGTCACGGCACGCTATATAATTGAAGAAATTGCCATGTCTCTCCAGACCGGTCTGACCCGACCTGAGACATTGCTTACAGCTGTTTATAGCTTTGTAAAGTTCCCTCTGTACTGTCCCTCCCTCTTTGTGTGTGACTTTTGTGCTCTCTTTGTCTAAAGGTGCAGTCCCCGTGTATACAGAGATTACTGCACAATAAAGGCCCTTACTGATAAAACACCTTGATATTTATCCAGATGGTGTCATTTGCTCCTAAACGCAGACACAAAACGTTCAACTGTGTCTTCTGTGTGAAGTTTGTTAATCTCTTAGCAACAGAGGTTACTACAACCTCGAACCTCACACATTTATTTGATGCAAATACAAAGGAAAATTGCACCAGTTATCGATGAAAAAATGCCATACACCTCATTATATTATTGTATTAATTACGTGCACCCTAACGCCTTGTATACCCACCCCACAAAGCGCTCACTGTGCAGCAAAATTGGAGCAAAGAGCAATGGTCCGTTGCCACAAAGTGACGCAGAATTAAATTGATTGCACCTGTTTTTAGATCAATGCTGCAGTTTGTGACATTTGATACAACTCTCCTCTCGCCGGTCTTTCCTCACCTCTTACTCTCGGAGACCAAAGTTGCTAACAGACTCCAAAATGTGTACACAAAACCAGGATCATTATCACACTGTTGTTACAGAGGGTTGACATTCATATCATCTGTAACAAACTGATTCTTTCATAGTTTTAGCTTCATAACTTTACAGCAGGCCACCAATCCTTAATGCAAGAAGCTCAATAACAAACTATGCCGGCCAGGAACGCCAACCCTAAGTGGTAAAAGAATGCAGAAGCAGTCCCTAAATTGCAGTGACAATGGTAAGGGCTAAGTTATGATGCACGTTTACATTTCTGGAAAGGTATTTCGGGCCCCAGAGAAAAATACGTTTGCATCATTATTTCTCCAAGGCTAAGAGGTTAAAGTAGCTGTCCCTCTAAATTGATTTTGGGAGCGATACATCAAAATCAAGACATATACAATATTCACATATGCAATCACATGGGTAGATCAATACCACATTTCATAAGTTATTGCTGGCACTGTAGCGGTCATATTAGGTAATAGATCCAATCAATCCAAACAAGATAAGACTCAGTGCCTCGGAGTACTCCAAGTGCAATCCGATGTATGGCGCCCGAATCGGCGAGGTCTGCCTATTCGGGCACCATACAGCTGTATCCCACTTTGCTGACTCCAGGGCAGTGTGACTACCAATGTCTTTGTATTGTATGTTTTTATTTATATAGCGTCATTAATGTATGGTAGCGGCCGGGCTGAATCTAATGCGGCTGCCCCCGCAGTTTAAAAATAGTGCGGGCGGCGCACTGCTGTCTTTGGCCGAAAACCGGACTGTTTTCCCGCGCCTCGGGCGCTTTCAATAGTAAGCGCCATTAGCGCTTATCTATTGAAGCGGCCGACGCGCGGGAAACTCCGTTTTTAAACGGAGAACAGACCCGAGGCTAGCCCGCTGCGCTCCCGGCAAGCTTTAGAATGAGCTTAGCCGGGTCAGTACATATCCCTTCCCAGTAGTAATACACGGGGTAATCAAATAAATAACAGATAATATAAATAACAGGTCATGGGAATAAGTGCTTCAGACATAAAAGTAACATTATGGAAGAGGAGTCCCTGCCCCGAGGAGCTTACAGTCTAATTGGTAGATAGGGAGAACGTACAGAGACAGTAGGAGGGAGTTCTGGTAACTGCGTCTGCAGGGGGCCAAGCTTTATATATCATGTGTATAGTAATTGCCACGGCCTTTATTAATTTATCCTTAGAAACATTGACATTGAGGTCCATATTAACTAAATGGTGCTACTCTTCAAGACACCTATGCATTCAAGTGAATGAGGCCTTTTTTTTTTTACACTAAGAAGTGGTCTGCCGTAAGAAACCTTTTGGCACTAAAAGAAAGCTTACACAATGGTGTCTCTTGGTAAATCTCCACCTGAATTCTTAGGCAGTAAAGCGTTATTGTTTTGTAGTTGAAGGCCACAAACCTGAATAATAACAGCCATGTATCTTTGTTATTGCATGAAAAGAAAGATGAGACTCACTGCGGATAGCATTGAAAAGGATCACTGGAAGCTGCCATTAACAAAAAAAATGTGTACCAAGAGAGAGAATGAGGGATTGAAACTGTTATGTCACTCCACGTACAGTACATCGATAGCCATTTATTGAGCTCCTAAAAGTCCATCGTAACACAGCAAAATGATTGATTTATTTTATGCTTAAGATGTATTAAACTTGCTGCTCAAGATCACAAGCCAGGGAAAAAAGGGCCGACCACAGATGCAGAGACTGACATTTTGCTTTATATCACGTTATGTGCATTACATACATTATACATGACATACATACTGGGTGGCAAACCCTGGCTATTTATTCAGGAGACTCCCCGATGCTTCGCTGAAGAAAATGTCCTTCTTCTTTTCCCATTATACAGTCCCAGTGTTTCCCACACGTCCCTGATATCTCATTTTGTGCTGGCTGCAAAACATGTCTCCAAGTACTCATATTTACTTCATATTGTGTTGAAATATTTTGATTAAAAATGCATAGTACAGTAGGGCAAATATCTGGATACATTGAAGCCCAAACACTCAGGTTTATAACGGATCTTTCATTACTCAGCAAACCCACCTCCCCCCATCATTCGATGTCGGCTGAAATATCCCGAAGCGAGGAGAACATTGGGCTTCACGGCAAACTGAGTGGGATCCTACATGTCAACCATTGGTGCTTAATCCTAATTGAATTCAACAATCAACTATTCCTTCTCCACTCACTTCATTCAGAAGTTCAATGTTAAAGAAGCTGTATTGTATGATGAGGATATATCATGACTGGCTCAGCGACGTCAAATGTCACGACAACGTGACAAATGTCACCCAACATAGTGCCGTGACGTCATATGGTGTCCCCTTGCCATGGCAATGCAACGCCATTGACGTCGCAGAGCCATAATGACAAGACCATACAGAGGAAGATGCCGGGAGGAGACGAGATGCAACATGTGACCACACCGAGCCCCGCGAACATCCCTGCCGGTCCTGGGATCTCTTCCCGATGTTGTCAGGCTGATACGTGATGATCAGTACACTATACATGACTCTGGACATGGGATGTGCGGGGTAGTCCTTTGCCTTGGACCAATAGAAATACTCATGGCAAAAAGACCTGTGAGGTTAGGAACTCCGGAGGCATAACTAGTCTGATGGTGCTGTGCAGCAACGCAGACAGTATTTTCTAATCATTTATAGTGTAGCATGCAAGCTTGTAACCAACTGCTCCTCCACGTGAGGCTTTTCATTCTGAAGATGAGATACACTAAATCTCATGCAACATGCTAACATTTGGAATGCTAAAAGTGTAACATTTCTTCATAAATATATTGTGAAGAAGAGATTTCAAAACTGCAAAAGGCTTTTTCTTATGTTTTAAATGTAAAGAAGACCGTAGTTAAAATAAAACAATCCTTTTGACCACTCCGTGGATTGCTACTTTTCACCTGGATCAATAATGCACTCTGAACTACAATGTTAGGCATGATTATTTTTACTGAGCAAGATAATGTAGCCTAGGTAAGTGAAACTCATCTACATAGCCACCCTTTGGGATTACTACTTTTATTTGGGGGTTAATGGGCCTTAGAGGGTTAACTGTATGGGTAGCTACAGCCTTTTATCATTCCCAGGTGTAAAGTGACTAGGCAGAAACCTAGCCACACCCACCTTTTAAAGGGTGTCTAGTGATGTCACTGGGTAAGATACTTTTCAGAGCCACTCCCTCTATAGGCATAGTGATAGTGACATCACTAGGGGGTATATATATATAGCTGTAGAACATTCTAGGTTCAGATTCCAGGAGGAGACAGAGATGAGGGATCCCACTGTGTATAGCGTGAGTCCTGTTAGTGTGAAACTGTGTGGGTAGTAGTAGGATCACTGTTGTTATTTTCCTGTCAGGGAAGTGTAACTTCTAAAGAATAGGGCCTCTCTATATGGCCGTGTGGCGTATCCCACCTACAAGATGGGATGGCAAGGTACTCCATAGTAGGCTCCATAGGAAAGACCCTACAGTGTTATCCTAGAGCTGCAAGAATGTGAGGCTCCCAGATACCCCTGCACTTAATGGGTGAGAATACAAAGAGAAATACAAGGAGAAATACAAGGAGGGAAGTGGGGAAAGGAAAAACGCTCTCGCTACTGTCTATGACTAACTGGGTGCTGGAGCTAATTACATGTGAACAAACAGTATCTATCAAGAACATAGGTGTAAAGAAAAGTGGCCCCTATAATAGCACTCCCAATGGATGTGTAACTGGTATTCCCTGTGAATACAGACGCTACTACTGCTGTGTATACCTGTGTGACTCACAGGAGCCTAAGCCTCCGCTCAGGGAGCCTGGGGTACATACATATAACAATCTCGTGGTGCGACGCCTCCACCTGGGAGGGATCCCAATGGAGTGGGAGGAGGCCCTCACAGGAAACAATCACGGTAAACACACAGTTGTAAAACAGGACAGGCTTTACTGCATATATGCGCATAACTTATACTCTACTATACATAACATTCAACGTTGCATTTGGGTAAGGTATAGCATAAACCCCGCTCCCACCACCGTGTATCCCCACACCGTGTCCAATCGCACTATACAAGGCCCTTGACCACTCTCCATGCAAGTGTCCCCAAATGATACCCCCACCCTTAGGTGTGCTTCTTGCGTTGCTGTACAGTGTTGGTGCACTTGAAGAATGATACCTGCCCGGGGCTCCCACCCCGGGTTCCGCAGACTACAACGGGGATTCCGCCCGATCTGACGTCGTCCTCCGCACCGCATTGGGTGAATTCCAGCGTGGATAATATCACCTTAGTCTCAGTGTCTTTGGTGGCGTTCCTAGCCCAGAACCCACCTCGCAGGGCTGCACGGCTTCAGCGCTGTGTCCCTGACTATGCAAACAGCTAATGGGGCAGTGTCCCTATCTAGGGCTTGTCCCTATAGCACAACAAGCTACACAGTGGCTCAGGACCTAACTGGGATCTAGGGGGCTGCTGGCCTAATGCAGTGGGTCACTGACCCCTGCACTCACCTCCTAGCCCTAGCTTGTCCTGGTCCTGACTCACATGCTGCTCAAAACCCTGCGAAATGTATCTATTCTCCTCTGCAGGGAGATGCTGTAGCCCTATTGGCTCCCTGGGGTCACGTGGGGCGCTCCTGAGGCTCATGGGAGATGTAGTCCCTTCTGTGAGCCCTCTCCTGATTGGCCCTCGTTCGCACGCGTCTCCTGCGCATGCGCAAACTTCCCTGCTGGCCACCGCACCGAGATCTTCACCTCGCATGCGCCAACAATTATAAGATGGCGGCGCCCTCGCCGCCCTGCTTCGGGAGCGCCGGGAGCCCTAACAACGCGATCACGGCCCTGGCAACCGGCCGCACGCGTCCCCGGCAACCCCCGAGCAGGATCCTGACCGCCCCCACTCTTCCGATCGGCCAACAGGATCGCCATTGGTCTCGGCGGCACCCGTGATCGCCAGGAAGGTGAGGGGGGCTTGGCAGGCAGGGGGGACCTGGCTACAGATGTAATGATGATTGTGTTACAAATAATAACCTTAATTAGTATAGTATAATAAAATAAAATATTGGTGGACTAACACACACAAAATGTGTCACTTTGCCGTGTAAGCATCTCTGTACTATGCCAAATTAATATAGTGAGCTATTGTATAAGGGTAGGACAATCGTTATAATCCTCCTGCCATCCAGTTGAACTGAATAACTATAGCTCCGTTTATACAAAGAGCTTTGTTAGGGTGATAGAGTGGGGATCCTCAAGCAAGAGGGCACCCTGCCAATGGGTTCCAGTGGATGTGGGAACAGCCGTCAGCTAGGCAATGGACTGCCATATATAGTGACAACAAGGTGAAATCAATGTGCCACTTTAGGGATGCTATGTGGGCACCCAAAGAAAAAGTTATATGACTGTCCATGGAAATAAAGATAAAGATTAGTTCTTGGCGCCCTCTATCATTTCTTCCATCTGCCTACCCTACCCTACCAACCCTGCATGGATGCCAGCACCCTGAGAAAAAGGTCAATAAGAGGCGCTGAGCACCACCTGCACATAACCTATACACCTTGATGTGACACCCTTGCATTGGCCGGGGGAACTTGTGTTATGTCTACATGAGGAGCGAACTAACTGAAGAAAACCTGGTTCGACCTTATTTTGGGCACATATACAAACTTTAGTTATATTAAAATAAATCCCTTAGATTCCACAAATGCTGGAATTTAACACCAGCTAATCAGAAATTCACATAGGTACAATTCAGTGGTGTGTATGTATCTAAAACCAGGACTTCACTAGGGCAACAATGTATTTGTCAAATGATAAGTACAGAATATCGGATCGGTTTCAGCGCCACTTGCAGGGATAACCACACTGCGTCAGCACTTGAATACAGTATGTACACATTCAAATCAGAAACACTTGCGCATAGAACTCCTAATGAATTCATCATACTGTACAACTGGCGGATTCATTATTAACTCTTTATAAGCAACTCCTGTTCACATATTTAAACCAAACGGTCCTTTTGCCCCAGTTCTTCTATCCACGTTCTTTTTGAAAAATGTGTACTCACCAATCCTTTCTTCCTTTACTTATTTTAACCTTTTTGATACCAGTAAAAGTTAATAAGCAAGAAGTACTATGTGCTGCTTCACCCAAGTACTTAGTCATAGCACCCTTTATATCATGATTTTTAATTCTATTTTTAAGGGTATTTTGATTCAACCACTGTAGCATTTTTAGCATATATATAACCCCTGCTGCACCGCAGTTAAATACATGTATTTTATTTTAATGGGCTTTCTTAAATAAGGGTGTGCAAATGATTTATTGCCATAAAGGTAAAAGAACATTGTGCATACAGTATTTCTAAATCTATAATTACCTACAGGTTGGGTTTTCAACCATATTTTCTTTTGTTTTAAATACACTCCTAATCTAACATTTTTTGTTTCAACGAAAGACAAACCAAGACTATTTTGAGTAAACTGTAGTTACTTTGTATAGATGTACTGTAGTTATACATTGTGTATTTATTACTCTTTTTAATTTTTTTAATTTTTTTTTACAACAGTTCAAGTAAATGTCCAAACTCTTCACTGGTGACACAGATTCTTTTGACCCTACAAAATTGGCCAACTTGTACATAGTTAAGTTAATGTCAGGGATGAAATGTGTTTCATCTGAACGGAGGGTTAATAGTGGAGGTTTTTTTTAATGGTAAAACGTGGACTACTTGCTTGTTTATAAAGAAAAATGTCTAAAAAAAGGAATCTTTGAAAATCAAATGTAATCTTACATTTCAATCCACCGAAATGTTTGTTGAAATAGTCAAGAAAACAATTGTAGTTCTTCAATCGAATCTTTCCACAATATCGGAATGTCGTCAATAAATCCATTGGAGAGATACAATAAATTCAATCAACGGATTAGGTTAATTAAGGATAAAATATACTTGAAAATAGTCCAAAATTAAGTTTGCCAAATTCGGTGCAAAAGATGACCGTACGGTTATTCCTTTAATTTAAAAAAATAAAGGTGAGATAATTGTTCTTCATATTTATTTTCATCATCTCAAGTTACATTTGAGTGGCAGGAGAATCCCGACAATTTGGCCAAGTGTCATCGTCTGTAAAGCGCTAAAACAGGTTGGATGTTTTGTACTTTTAATTTGATAAATATATTGTGGATGTATTGAAGTATTGCCCCTGCCGCTGAACGATTTCTCTGGGAATCTTTCACCTGTGGAAATAAGTAGCGTCGGCATTACCTAACTATGAATAATGCTGAGAATGTGCGGGAGAGTGACCTATATGCCCTAATATGCGACAGGGTTTGTTAAAAAAGCTTCAAACGCACATTTCGTGCCCACAACTGCTATTCTAGTAGCTCCGTTATTGAAACCCCTTCTAAAAACTCACTTTTTTTTAACACCACATGTACACTGGCGACACACTTTATTCGAGCTCGGCTAGTCCCACGAATTCGGGTATACCCGGGTGTATTGAGGTTTGTGACTGTTTTCTGCCCGAGTGCATTGAGGTATTTTCCAGGCAGGGATTGAAGCATTTTATTCCCGCTGGCTGCAATATTGCACAGTATATATATATATACTGCATTACAATTCATGAATTTATGCCATCTGGTAGACACGCGAAGCATTGCAGCCTATTAAATCCTAATCATTATCATTTAACAGATCAGCCGCCCGTCAGCCAGGCATGAACCCAGGCTGGGAAGGCAAACGCAACGGGGCTTGTCAGAGGTGAGGAGCGGCGCATTCCAGGTATCTGCCAGGTACATACTGGGTATTTGCTCGAATAAAGTGTGTCGGTGCAGTAGGGGGGGCAAGATTGGTATTACCAGTTACATCCAGAGCTGGAAATATGGGTTTGGCTGAGAGCGCAAAACACATAAGTCAGACTGGGGGTGGAGTTAGCAGCCCCTCAGGTTATTGCGCTTCTAACGTGAGTAAAAACTGTGCGGTCTGTCCCTTTGTATTTAAAGCGGTTTAGAAGAAGTGATTTGCAATAGAGAATGCAATTTTTTCTCACGCTTCTTGTGCACATACTGTACCGAACCGTGCGTGTCGGCAATGACAGCTTCGGAACTACTAGAATAAGCCCCATAGGCTCTGAGGGTCAGAGGAATAAGGTGTAAGGTAAGTTATGGCGTCAGTGAAAAGCCTTGTTGCCTTGCCCACTGCACATGCGTAAGATATGGAAGTCATGCAGTGAGTCCCTTTGACATATTTTGAGCAGCTTTGCAGCTGTAATGGTTTCTAATGCTGAATTAGAAATGTCGGCAATCTGCCAAACTCTGATCAATTACCTGCTCGGTGATCATTATTAAGTAAATACCAGCTTTGACATGCAGAGCTCCACTGTCAAGTATTTAGTAAAGTAAACCCAGCCTTTGAGTTTCCCTGCCAAGGTACATATCATGTTTATTTTAGAAACCAGCAAACGGCAAACCTCCTAATACCTTTAAGTCATAAGGCAAGGGGTGTTCAACTCCAGTCCTCAAGACCCCTCAACAGATCCGGTTTCAAGGATATCCCTGCTTCAGCACAGGTGGCTCAATCAGTGGCTCAGTCTTTGACTGATTGAGCCTCCTGTGCTGAAGCAGGGATATCCAGAAAAGCTATTGGTAGCTATTGAGGACTGGAATTGGCCAACCCTGATCTGCGCTCCGCTTGTCCCAGCATCTGATCTATTTTGGGAACAGTTTCCTGCTATGCAATTCCTTTACTCAACAGCAGTGATGGCCATGTAATAGCCCCGTGTAGTCCAGGGGTGGGCAACTCCAATCCTCAAGGGCCACAGACAGGTCAGTCTTCGAGGCTTCGACTGAGTCACTGATTGAGCCACTTGTGCTGAACCTGGGATATCCTTAAAACCATCACTTAAAGGTATTAGTAGGTTTGCCATTTGCTGGTTTCTAAAACAAACATGATATGTACCTTGGCAGGGAAGCTGAAGGGCTGGGTTTACTTGACTAAAGACTTGACTGTCACGGCACAGGGTCATTCTTTACAAGGAATTGAGACTTTTCCTCTTTTGCTTTGCTTAGCTACCCACAGAATGTGTTTGTGGTGGAGGTGGTGTTTCACCGTTACATAACACTAATATTTGTGTTTCGCAGCGTGCCAAAGACAGCTGCAGCCAGCGCTGGAGGAATAACATTGGCACTATCGGTAAATACAAAAACAGCTGCCTCTTCCATTGTAATAGATTTACAGGTCTACGTTTTTGCCTGAAAACAGATACATTGTCAGCAGTTATCTGTATAAAAAAAATTGACAGGGCTTCATTTTCTTTCTGGCTCATGTCAGGTCTATTCATGAACTAGGATGTTACTTAGATCCTCAGAAGTGCGTTAAGGGCAAATAACACTAACGTACCTGATTAGATAACGAACTTTATTTTTTTCCTTCCTTTAACAGGGGATCAATTAAATCCGTTAATGTCAAAGGCAGTTTGATAGCTTGATAGGAAGAGTTTAATTTAATGATATAGGAGTAGATTAGGAATGCATCGGGGGGAGGGAGGGGGGAGTCTTTGGAAAGGACTTTCTCTTCCGAAAGGCAAAACCTGATTGATAATGACTGGGCCTAATGAATCTTATCTCCAATGACGTTTGCAATAATTCAAACTGATCTTAATACTAAACTATTGTTTTTAGGGGAATGTCAGAAAAAAATATTTCTGTCAACTCTGAATTCAACTGTCCAGCACCATTGCTAACTTTCCAAAATTCCTCATTAAATATCGCAGATTTATGGATGCAGTAAACATGTCATTAAAAAAATTGCACATTTGTAAGTATTATTCCCTCCTTCCTCCTCCTCCTCCTTCCCTGGTGGTTTGGACGGGCTGAGGTTTCTGTACTACGATCATTACAGGCAGACAATGGCATTTTCGTTTTGCCGGCGTGACTCTATTTCATCCTGAGATGTTGATCCCGTCCAGTCTGCTAATCCTACAACAATCCTGCGTTTCTATGGAGAACTGAGCCTTCAGAATGGGGCTCTTTAATAGTGAAGGACCTTAGAGGTGGATCCTCAGAAGTGGGGATACTGCCGCTAAGTGGGGATACTCACGCTAAGTAACGTTACCTTACCTAATTAGGTAACGGATGTTATTTTTCCTTCATTTAATGGGGATCCTAATCCCCACTATAATCTCTACGCTCACACACTTTTTTAACTCCTCCCTCTGCTCTGGAACCTTTCCATACTCCTTCAAACATGCAACAGTCATACCATTACTCAAAAACAGAAAGCTTGACCCTACCTGTCTTTCTAACTATTGACCTGTCTCCCTCCTGCCTCTAAACTCCTTGAACATCTTGTATTCTCTCGCTTGCTCCATTTTCTCAACACCTATTCTCTCCTAGACCCTCTACAATCTGGCTTCCCCACTGCTCACTCCACGGAAACAGCCCTCACTAAAATAACTGCCAAAGACAGAGGCCATTACACTCTGCTCATATTACTCGACCTCTCTGCAGCATTTGACACAGTGGACCACCCTCTTCTCCTTCACATTCTCCATACTTTTGGGACTAGGAACAAAGCTCTATCTTGGATCTCATCCTACCTCTCCCATCGTACTTTCAGTGTCTCTTCTGCTAACACCTCCTCCTCCTCTATTGATCTCTCTGTGGGGGTGCCCCAGGGCTCTGTCCTGGGACCTCTTCTCTTTTCTCTGTACACACTCTCTCTAGGTGACCTAATAACATCTTTTGGGTTTAATTATCACCTCTATGCTGACGACACACAAATATACTTTTCAACACCTGACCTTACACCTGCTGTACAAACCAAAGTTTCTGAATGTCTCTCTTTTATATCATCCTGGATGGCCCTCCGCCGCCTTAAACTCAACATGGCTAAAACAGAGCTCCTCATACTTCCTCCCAAACCTGGCCCTACTACCTCCTTCCACATTACTGTTGGAACTACGATCATTCACCCAGTAGCCGAAGCACGCTGCCTAGGGGTCACACTCGACTCCTCTCTCACATTCACCCCTCACATTCAAAACATTTCTAAAACCTGTTGCTTTTTCCTCCGCAATATAACAAACATATGCCCTTTCCTCTGTTGCTCGACTGCTAAAACTCTGACTCGGCCCTCATTCTATCCCGTCTTGATTACTGTAACCTCCTGCTGTCTGGCCTTCCTGCCTCTCACCTGTCTCCCCTACAATCTATCCTAAATGCTGCTGCCAGAATCACTCTACTCTTTCCTAGATCTGTCTCAGCATCTCCCCTCATGAAATCCCTCTCCTGGCTTCCGATCAAATCCCGCATCTCACACTCCATTCTTCTCCTCACTTTTAAAGCTTTACACTCTTCTGCCCCTCCTTACATCTCAGCAATAATTTCTCGTTATGCACCATCCAGACTCTTGCGTTCTTCTCAAGGATGTCTTCTTTCTACCCCCTTTGTATCTAAAGCCCTCTCCTGCCTTAAACCCTTTTCACTGACTGCCCCACACCTCTGGAATGCCCATCCCCTCAGTACCCGACTAGCACCCTCTCTATCCAAATGTAAGACCCACCTTAAGACACACTTGCTTAAAGAAGCATATGGATAGCACTGTGGATATTATGAACACATGATACATAAAGCTTGGCCCCCTGCAGACGCACTTACCAGAACTCCCTCCTACTGTCTCTGTACGTTCTCCCTACCTACCAATTATACTGTAAGCTCCTCGGGGAAGGGACTCCTCTTCCTTAATGTTACTTTTATGTCTGAAGCACTTATTCCCATGCTCTGTTATTTATTTGATTACCACATGTATTACTACTGTGAAGCGCTATGTACATTAATGGCGCTATATAAATAAAGACATACAATACAATCCTCAAAGCTGCAGTAATCATATGCATAAATAAGGTCCATTAGCAAAACCACCATCTTCACGTTACCTGTAGGAACGGGGATGGACGTAGGGCTGAGACTCTTTTTCCAATACACTGCACATGCTCATTGGCCAAACTTTAAGGCGTGTTATTAAGGCAGCGCAATTAACAGAGAATTCCATGTGTGTTACCAAAGCTAATGCAAATCTTGTTATAATATAGATATTTTTTATCATTTTTACACTTATTACATGTTTCACTTAATTATATGGTATATCATGTAATAATGAAGTATGAATGTACAATAATATATATATTACATTACATACCATATTATACAATATATATATATATATATTGTATAATATGGTATGTAATGTAATTTAATAATGACTGTAATAAGTATGGCTGTACCATAATATATAACCATACATACATTGTGTGCATGTGTATGGGGGGAATTGTGTGTGTGTGCGTGTGGGTGGGGGAATTGTGTGTGGGGGGGAATTGTGTATCTGTGTAGCGGGAATTGTGTATGTATGTGGGGGTATTGTGTGTGTGTGTGAGGCGGAATTGTTTGTGTGGGGGGAGGGGGGAATTGTGTGTGCATGTTTGGGGGGGTAATTGTGTGTCTGTGGAGGGGAGTTGTGTGTGTGTGTGTGTGTGGAGAATTGTGTGTCTGTGTGTGGGGGGATTGTGTGTGTGTGGCGGAGAATTGTGTATGTGTGTGGGGGGGAATTGTTTGTGTTTAAGGGGGGGAGAATTGTGTATCTGTGTGGGGGGGGATTGTGTGTGTGTGTGGACGGGGGGAATTGTGTGTGTGTGTGGGCAGGGGGGGGGGGAATTCTGGAATTTTGCATGTGTTGGGGGGAATTGTTTGTGTGTGTGGGGGGGGAATTTTGTATGTGTTGGGGGGATTGTGTGTGTGTGTGGGGGGGAGAACTGTGTATGTGTGGGGAGGAATTGTGTGTGTGGGGGGGTGGGGGGGATTGTGTGTGTGTGGTGGGGGAATTATGTGTGTGTGCGTGTGGGGGGGGGGATTGTGTGTGCGTGTTGCAGGAATTGTGTATGTATTTGGGGCTATTGTGTGCTGGGGGAATTGTATGTGTGTGTGCGGGGAATTGTGTGCGTGTGTGGTGGGGATTGTGTGTGTGTGCGTGTGGGTGGAATTGTGTGTGTGTGTGTGTGTGTAGGGGGTATTGTGTTTGAATGTGGGGGTATTGTGTGTGTGTGTGAATTGCTTGTGTGTGGGGGGGATTTTGTGTGCATGTGTGGGGGGGGGAATTGTGTGTCTGTGTGTGGGGAGATTGTTTGTGTGTGGGGGAGAATTGTGTATGTGTGTGGAGGGGAATTGTTTGTGTTTGTGAGGGGGAGAATTGTGTGTGTGTGTGTGGGGGGGGGGAGTTGTGTGGGTGGGGGGAATTGTTTGTGTGTGTGTGTGGGCAAGGGGGAATTCTGTATGTATGTGTGGGGGGGGGGGAATAGTGTGTGTGAGTGAGGGGGAATTGTGTGTGTGAGTGGGGATGGATTTTGTATGTGTGGGGGGGAATTGTGTGTGTGGGGTGGGGGAGGAATTGTGTGTGTATGGGGGGGATAATTGTGTGTGTATGAGGGGGGAGAATTGTGTATGTGTGTGGGGAGGAAGTGTGTGTGTGTGTGTGTTGGGGGGGAGAAATTGTGTATGTGTTTGTGTGTGTGGGGGAAATTGTGTGTGTGTATGGGGGGAGGAATTGTGTATTTGTGTGTGTGGTGGAATTTTGTGTGTGTGTGGGGAGGGGGAATTATGTGTATGTGTGAGGGGGGATTGTTTGTGTTTGTGTGGGGGGGGAGAATTGTGTATGTGTGTGTGTGTGGGGGGGGGAATTGTGTGTGTGGTGGAATTTTGTGTGTGTGTGTGGGGGGGAATTATGTCTGTGGGGAGGAATTTTGTGTGTGTGTGTAGGGGGGATTGTGTGTGTGTGTGGGGGGGAATTGTGTGTGTGGGGGGGGGAGGAATTGTGTGTGTGTAAGGGGGGGAGGAATTGTGTGTGTGTGTGTGTGTGGGGGGGGGGGGGAATTGTGTGTGTATGGGGGAAGAATTGTGTATGTGTGTGGGGGGGAATTGTGTGTGTGTGGGGGGGGGGAATTGTGTTTGTGTGTGGAGGGGAATTGTGTGTGTGTGTGTGTGTGTGTGTGTGTTTTAGTGGAGAGTGTGGTTGTGTGTGTGAGGGAGGGAGGGAGGAGGTCGGGAAGAGAGGGGGGAAGAGTAAGGTATGGAGTGAGGACAGTAAGTGTTGGGGGAATGTGAGGATGAGAGGGGGGACTGTAAGGGGGAGAGGACAAGTTGTGTGAGAGGGGGTTTGGTTGTTCGCAAGGCCACTCCCATGGGGACTCCGGTAAAAACAACATTTATTTTATGGGGTGTTTTTAGGGGGCTCTTTCAAAGAACTTGCGGGGTTGATGCAGTTACGCCCCTGTTCTTAACTCAAGCTAAAGACATTTCAGGGTCTGGATCGGAGACGCACTTAATGTCAAGTTATTGGATAATAACGCAACAATATGCTATAATAACGTTAACGTTAAGTCTATGCTAATGAGTTGTCATTGGGACTTTGCTTTTGCACATACAGACGTAGCAGACACGAACCCTCCCCCTGGCGCGTTGCAGCAGGACACAAGCAACACACCAGCAGAAGTAGACACTACTGTGTCTGAATTAGCCACGTGTGAAAAAGAGGTGGAGCTTACGCATTACTGCCACCGCCCCCACACACGTCAGCAGCTGCAATAACGCCGGCTACACCTGTATATAGCTTTAAGGAATGTCCTGTTAACTTCTGGAACATAACGTTTACTGTTTCAGGCAACGTCCCGTGACAAGCCCTGATTTAATGGGACTTTGAAAAACTAGCCATTTACAACTAAAAAGGCACAACGTTACATTTATTTTTGCCCCAGTTTTCCTCAAAAATTGGCTAGATATGTATCCCCCTTTTCTCCTTGGTATATATTTTGACCCCACAAATTGTATTTATTATGAGAATATATACACTTTATTTAAAATGCCCAGCAAAAGGGCAAGTTGATGAAGTAAAGAAGGCATTTTCATATGCACCTGCTTTATGATTTAATGTGATCTTCGTGCAGCAACGAGTTCAAATATATACACACATATACGCCTATTGACTTGTATGGGAGTTTCTGTGCAGTAATGCCCTGTCTGCATTATTGTAAGAGTTAATGGCTATCCCCTATACACTTTTATATAGATGATAACTTGTGTAGCAGGGTCCCCCCTGGCCCTCCTCACCTGCCCAGAGTAGCGGATACCCCCGCACCATATCAGGCAGTTGCAGGGGCTCCCGGCGACATCAGTGCCAGGGCGCTGCCATTTTCCGTGCGTTCGCGCATGCGCGGGAAGTCGTGCAGGCACAGGGTAGCCCCAGGAGTACCAGCGGCCATGTTGCGACTGGCGCGGGGTTCGCGCATGCGCGGTACGCATGAGGAGTCGTGGTGACCATTACTTGTAGTGCAGGGCCGCCGTAGATGTTGCGCATGTGCAGGAGAGTGGCGTGGCGGCCATTAGTCTAGCGCAGGCGCAGATAGAGAGAGGTAGGCGGCCATTAGAGAGGCGCCAATGCGGTCCTCGTAGGGAAAAGCCCCAGAGTGGACTACAACTCCTAGCAGCCTCTGGGGACTGCCCTATGATCCCTGTCACATGCAGTCAGACAGCCGCTAAGGCTGACAGATTCTCCTGCTGCATATATATACATTGATGTGTGCAGACAGGAAGAGTCAGTTGGAGCTGGGAGAAGGGAGGGGGAGGTAGGTATAGGGAGCAAGTGGCTTCTTATACTAGGCCAGGTTACCCCCAGGCCCCAGCTAGGCCCAACTCACCAGTAGATGTGTAGCTGCTGTGACCCTTTTAGCAGTTTAGCTGACTTTAGTCAGTGAGATAGACGCTGCTGCGTGCTCTGACAAGGAGGGAGCAGTGTGATAAGTGTGTCTGGGATCAGACCTGCATCAGTCAAGATAGGGACTATCTGTGGGTGAGACTATCTGGAATGGGAGAGTACACCATTGCTGCGGATTCAGCGTTGGACGCAGACGGGTCCTTTTTTATTGTTGCTGAACCCGGGCGCAGGAGCCCAGGCAAGAATTTCTACAAGTGCACCAACTGTACCCTACATACCGGTTTCCTTACAGGCGCTGATCCCGCCAAGTGGGTGGGTTGCTGGACTATTGGGACACTTGGGTATAGTGGTGGAGTTTATAGCCCAGTTAGGGGCAAGGTTATAGCTGCCAACTAGTGGCAGAGGGTAACCCGGCTGTGTTGCTATTATTGATGTGATGTGATGTTATTGTTTTGCCCATATAGTAAACAGTTACATATATATATACTTCCTTTTATGTGTTTCCTATTGTGGGTCCTGTGTCAGGGGTCATGCTTTGATATTTTAACCCCTTCTGGGCTTATTTCACATTACACTAGTATGCATTTAGCGTAGGGACCTGCTAAAGAGACTTACCTTGACGTGGTTAGCAGGCTTGGCATTATTTGATCAAAGGATGTATACCAAAAGTCTCCTTTTTTCTTATAGGTATTTACACCATACATATATATATATATTCCCCATTGATTGCTATCCCTATGGGAGAAGCGCAGGGATTCACTTTCTGTTTTGCACATTTGTATGGCCATTTCCTTCACTAGCTGCATGCTCTTTACATGGAGAAGCGCAGTGATTATATTTGTTTTACATCAGGGGTCATTCTATACATCTGGAATCCCTGCACAGGTGGAGGCGCTGTAAGCATACGTTCCAGGATACACCCCAGGCTCCCAGTGGCGGAGGTTCAGGCCTCCTGTGAGCCTAACAGGTATTGCACCACACTGTATGTGGATATCCCCACATGGTCCCTATCTGCGATTGGGGGGGGGGGGGAATACACATTACATTTTGGATGCGCTGCTGAGATCTCAGACCTGGGGTGCCCTATATTTATTTTGTCAAATTGTTCATCTAAATTTCCACCATGTTTGTGCCCTCAAGGCAGGAGAATCCTTTCCTTGTGAATATTAACTGGGGGGCACACCTAAAATGGAGTCTCCCGCCAAATCAGGAGAGCACACGTGCTGCTGACTGCCAGCCTGCACCAAAATATGTTGCAAAAATCTGTCCAGGACTGCCAGGAAAACCAGAGCCCGCCCCCACAACTTGATTGGCGCAGAGCCGAGCCAGGACCACTCCCTTATAGAATGTGCCCCATCTATGTATGACCTCAAGTGGAGAATGTACGAGGAACTGCAGTCAGCAAATTCTCTTCTTCATAATAGAAGTTTAAGATGCAGTTAATCACACCCTCAAGTGTATGGAGCCTGGCTACCAACTATGGGTAAGGTACCCTTTCTTTTGTGCCGGTCTGGTAGTATGAACTATGACCCCGACCTGCTGCTACTAGACTACAATGAGGTGCTCATAGACGGAAAAAGGTGTCTACGCTACTCTTGTGTCACTTGTGACTTCTCAGGTGGAGAAATGACTTGGGTACCTAGGTGTACCTGCTGCGGAGTACAGTTTCCGGAACCCGTGCTGCTGCGGACTCCAGAACCCGCCAAGAAAGGTGCGATTGGCCTCTCCACCAGGGGGAGTGAGCACATTGAGCAGCAATCAGCCATTTCTGTTCTCCATAAGAAAAGTACGGGGTGCAGCGAGACACACCCTCAGTTGTATAGAACCTGGCGAGCGCAAAGAGTGGATGTACCCTTCTTCTTTGTCCGTGCTTACAAAAAGGCTTGAGTAAATATGATGGTATGGACGCCAACCTATTTGAGCTACCCATAGATGTCCAGATGACACAGGTGGGCGAGGAGGTGTGCGTACAATGTGTCAGTACCAAGTCTGACTGCCCATTTTGTGCATTGACCTGGGGACCCCAGTGTGCTTGCTGCGGGGCACAGTTCCTGCTTCCCAAGCTGCTACAGCCTACAGAAACCGCAGAGGAAGAGGTGATCGACTTCAATACTGGACCGGTCAATGCAGGTAATCAATTTACCCCCCTCACAGAAGTTTCGGACGTCTCGAACACTCTAACCGCGTTCCAGATCCGTTCCAGAGCTGGAACCCGCAGAGAAAGCTGCGAATGACCTCTCGACCAGGGGGATCGATGCTGTTAACCCCCCTTGCACAACCACGGAGGTTTCTGAGGCCCTCGTGTGCACTAACCACGTTTCTAGACTCTGCTCTAGAACCACAAGATTTTCAAGCTACATTGACCAAAATGGACAGCTGCGACGCTGTGGCCGCACCGAGTCAGTGTGCTATAGCAGATGTTCCAGGGGGTCCATGCACCCCGGTTCTAGACTCGGTTACACACTCAGAACCACAGATTCCAGAACCACAGATTCCGGAATCACAGGGTAAGGTGTCTCTACCCCCATCCTCTCTTAGTGATTCCAGCGACCAACAACTCGTGGTGATGCGCCAGCCGGCGGACCACTCCTGCAAAGACACAGAGCCAACTATCTCAGCGGATACAGAGCCTGCTGTGGGTCCGTGTGCCCTAGGTGAGGTGTATCCAGATGCTGCCGCATGCTCTGTGGTGGGCCCATGGGCCCGAGGTGAGATTGCTCATGACCTGGCAGTGGGCCCGTTGTACATTGACGTTCCCCTGACAGCAAGCGCTGGTGCAGCCGGAACCGCGGACGAGTCCCAAGGCCCTGGCAACTCCCAGTGTGTCGGAGGAACAGCCGGAGATGAGATCGGAGGAAGAGGATCCCATCGCAAGCCAGCGGAGTGGCTCCGATGGAGGCGCCGGACGTTGAAGTAGAAGAAGAGAAAGTTGCGATGCAGGACCCAGTCCAAAATGGCGGCTTCCGTCAACCTGGGAGCCCGTGCGTTCCAACTCAATTGGTCCAGGACTGGGATCCAATGCTCCCGCGTTTCCAGAAAATGGGTGGACTTCCCCAGAAGTGTCAATATCAGGTTCCCAGGAGATTGAGGGGTGTGCTATCCACACTAGCCAGGCTGCAGTGTGTCCCACAGATGATTGCTACCAGGTGGAACAGGATCAACACAGCTTCTAAGGAAGCCTCAATACACATGTATGCATACGACACAATCCTATATGCACACAGCCAAAGCCTCTCTGACCTTCAACACATACTTCAGTCTGACTTTTTGAGACTCGAAAACTGGATTTCCCAAAACAAACTATTTTTAAACACTGACAAAACTGTAACAATGGTATTTGGGACCAAGACTAAATTTTTAAAGCTTCCAGCGACTGAGCTCCAGATTAGAACCAACACTAACACCACCCTAACTCCTGTTACTAGTTTTAAATACCTCGGCATGTGGTTGGACTCCCATTTCACATTCGGGATGCACATTGATACCCTGACAACCAAGACCTATGCCAAACTAGGGGTACTTTACAGGAACAAATCCTCCCTAAGTCTCCTGGTCAGAAAGCGTATTGCACAGCAGATACTAATGCAATTATTGACTATGGAGACATAGTATATGGCTCGGCACCTCAAACCAACCTTAGTAAACTTGACACCCTCTACAATTCAATTTGTCGTTTTGTTCTCCAATGCAACTACAACACACATCACTGTGAAATGCTCAAAGAACTAGATTGGTCATCACTAGAGTTTAGGCGCAAAGTTCACCTTTCCTGTCTTGCCTTTAAATTCTTCATGGGCAAGCTACCCAGCTATCTGAACAAGCTCCTCACCCCTACCACATGCAGCACCTATCACCTGAGATCAGACTCCAAAAGACTGTTCATGGTCCCATGGTTCAACAAAGTATCCGGCCGTTCCTCCTTCTCCTACCGTGCACCCCAAAACTGGAACAACCTACCAGAGACTCTCACATCCACCACCAGTTTAAGTTATTTCAAATCTAAGGCTGTCTCACATTTTAACCTGGTCTGTAACTGTTTCATACGCCCATAATATATATTTTCTTTAACTGTGCACGCAATGTCTTGTATATAATGTATACCCTGTTCTTTTATGTAACTGTATTTGTAACCATGTATTATTTGTCTTACTCTGTGCCCAGGACATACTTGAAAACGAGAGGTAACTCTCAATGTATTACTTCCTGGTAAAATATTTTATAAATAAATAAATAAATAAATAAATAAACAGTGTGTACCGGCCATCTGCCAAGTGGAGGGACAATTCCACTCTACCCTGATGTCCAGTGCAGCTGAGGTGGTAACAGTCAGCATTCCTAATGACCTGCTGGATACCGTGAATCAATGCAGTGGTAAGGTATCAACCCTTTACCCCCTGCAGGATGTAACAGGGACTTTGAGTACAGAGACATTGCTAATCGCTCGCTTCCCAGTGGAAGTCTCTCAAGTGCTTATGGGCAAAGACTGTGTTGTGAATGCCCCATTGAAATTGGCCTCCCTTAAGCGCAAAAAGGAGTGCTCTATTCACCATGTGGTGGACAGAGGGAAAGGTCAAGACCTCCTGGCCTACCACATCCATGCCGCGGATGGCCGGGTAAGGGTCTGGCACAGAGACCCCTTACTATTCCTTCCACCAGGGGGAGGAGGTGGTTTGGAACTAGAGACTGTAGGACCCAGTCATGATTTTCAAGAGACTCACAGGAGTCAAAGTGAGGAGCCCTCACTCGATCAGTTAGGGGTACCCCACTATGAGTCTCAGCTGGTCTCGTTTATCAGTGTCATTATTGAGTTATGTAATGTTGATGATAAAGTGCATGTGACCTGTTGTATATACTATGCAATGCATTTTTATTATATAACTCTCTGCTGTATGACACTGTCCCAAGTGAGGCCATTGGGGATTTCACCAGGGGGAGATTGTAGCAGGGTCCCCCTTGGCCCTCCTCACCTGCGCAGAGTAGCGGATACCCCCGCACCATATCAGGCAGTTGCAGGGGCTCCCGGCGACATCAGTGCCAGGGCGCTGCCATTTTGCATGCGTTCGCGCATGCGCAGGAAGTCGTGCATGCGCAGTGTAGCCCCAGGAGTACCGGCGTCCATGCTGCGACTGGCGCGGGGTTTGCGCATGCGCGGTTCGCATGAGGAGTCGCGGTGACCATTACCTGTAGTGCAGGGCCCCCTAGATGTTGCGCATGTGCAGGAGAGTGGCGCGGCGGCCATTAGTCTAGCGCAGGCGCAGATAGAGAGAGGTAGACGGCCATTAGAGAGGCGCCCATGCGGTCCTCATAGGGAAAAGCCCCAGAGTGGACTACAACTCCCAGCAGCCTCTGGGGACTGCCCTATGATCCCTGTCACATGCAGTCAGACAGCCACTAAGGCTGACAAATTCTCATGCTGCATATATATACATTGTTGTGTGCAGACAGGAAGAGTTAGTTGGAGTTGGGAGAAGGGAAGGGGAGGTAGGTATAGGGAGCAAGTGGCTTCTTACACTAGGCCAGGTTACCCAAGGCCCCAGCTAGGCCCAACACACCAGTAGATGTGTAGCTGCTGTGACCCTTTTAGCAGTAGCTTAGTCAGTGAGATAGACACTGCTGCGTGCTCTGACAAGGAGGGAGCAGTGTGACAAGTGTGTCTGGGATCAGACCTGCATCAGTCAAGTTAGAGACTATCTGTGGGTGAGACTATCTGGATTGGGAGAGGACGCCATTGCTGCGGATTGAGCTTTGGACGCAGACGGGTCCTTTTCTGTTGTTGCTGAACCCTGTCGCAGGAGCCCGGGCAGATATTTCTACAAGTGCACCAACTGTACCCTACATACCGGTTTCCTTACAGGCGCTGATCCCGCCAAGTGGGTGGGTTGCTGGACTATTGGGACACTTGGGTATAGTGGTGGAGTTTATAGCCCAGTTAGGGGCAAGGTTATAGCTGCCAGCTAGTGGCAGAGGGTAACACGGCTGTGTTGCTATTATTGATGTGATGTGATGTTATTGTTTTGCCCATATAGTAAACAGTTACATATATATACTTCCTTGTATGTGTTTCCTATTGTGGGTCCTGTGTCAGGGGTCATTCTATACATCTGGAATCCCTGCACAGGTGGAGGCGCTGTAAGCATATGTTCCAGGATACACCCCAGGCTCCCAGTGGCGGAGGTTCAGGCCTCCTGTGAGCTTAACAGGTATTGCAACACACTGGTAACATATGTAGATATCCCCACATGTTCCTTATCTGTGATTGGGGGGGGGGGGGGGGAAACCCGCTACACTTGTATAGAGAAGTACAATCACTGCACATTATGAATGAATTCAGCATTCAACATCCAAGTACCAGATCTTTGGTTCCACGTATTGGCAGTTTATATTTGTGAATCACTTGTCAGCGTAAATTCAGAGCGTTTTATTGCAGGTATTTTATCGTTCTCAAGTCATTTTGATACCTGGCAGAGGGATTCCAAAGATGCAGTGATGGGGGCTGAGTTATAGCCAAACTCATTTGGTGCAAAGATCCTAAATAGAGATGGACAAATTTTGGGGGGTGAATCTGGATCTGCAGCGGATCAGACGGTTTATGTGGTCCGCGGATTTCAGCGAATCCGTGTCTAAAAGGGCGGCTCGTTTTCTGTGGATATTTTAAATTATTATTACCAATACGCTCCACGGATTCCGCAAACCGATGAACGGATTTATAGAATCCGGCAACGGAACGCTGTATCCATGGATTGGAGTCTACAAATCCGTCCACGGGTTGTATCCAATGGCGAATTTTGGTGAATCCGTAAAACCACCCAAATCCCTTTGCAGATTGTACACCGCGAAACGGATTTTGGGGTAACATCAGCTAAACAGATTTTGGGGGTAACATCAGCTAAACGCATTTTGGGGGTAACATCAGCGAAACGCATTTTGGGGGTAATTTCGGCGAAACGCATTTTGGGGGTAACATTGGCAAAACGGAATTTGGGGGTAACATCGGCGAAACACATTTTGGGGGTAACATCGGCGAAACAGATTTTGGGGGTAACATCAGCAAAACGGATTTGGGGGGTAACATCAGCCCTTCTCTAATCCTAAATCGAATAGCACACTCAGAATAAAAAAGGGAAAAGAAAAAGGGAATGTGTGCAAAAATAAATTGTTTATAAATTGCACTGCCCCTTTATGTTACAATCAACCAGTGAAACGATGGAGACGTTTTTAAATGGCCAGTGACGTTCTCTGTATTGAAAGTCCAGTTTATATTGCTATGTTGGGCTTCATCTTTACAAATGCAGAGAATATCTAATGACACAATTGCATAGTTACATAAATGAGGTACTCATCCTATATTTGTATTTATATTGATCCAGAGGAACGCTAACAAAAAAAACCCCAGTGAAACATTAAACAATTATAGGATCTATTTACTAAAGTTTCCCAGCTGCAAACGTAAGGCACAAAATAGAGCCTTATTTATCAAAGAAAGGGAATCCTACTCAAACCATTGGGCGTTTTTCCTTTAATAAATCTGATGCAATTCTTTTGCAGACTTTGTCTCAGTTTTGCAACATTAGTAAATTACCCCGTCATCTCACGAGGGGACAAAATAAATTCCTTTCTGATGCCTGAATTGTTAACCAGACTGCTCCTTGGATCAACATCCTTCCTATGTTGAACCTATTTGGTATATCCCTGTGTACCTTCCCTTTCTAAAAAGATGTCTAACCTTTTCTTGAAGATGATTATTGTATCTGCCATCCAAGTCTCCATGGGTAACAAATTCCACATTTAACTACACTAACTGGACATATGTCCCATTTCCTCCAATCTCACTTATTATTGAGCCAGATAATAAATATTATATTGATGTCAGCAATGTTACACAACAACTGGTCTGATCTACTATTGTGCTCCATGATGGTGTGAATTGATAATTGTCAATAGATAGGTCACACCCATGGCTTCCCATAGATTTCTGCAGTTTTATTGTATTGAGTTATGGGGTCAACCCTAATGCTATGCCTATCTCTAGTGCAATCCACATTCCACAAGACTTCAGTCTTCCATTGCTGCAGAGATAGACAACTCAAACGCGCAGTGATGTACAACTGCATGAGTGCTGCAAACTGAGACAAGTATACAAACCACAACTGGGCTATATAATGACCCACACAAAAGGTAACACAAAAACAGTGGAAACGTTATAGAAAACAAGACATTGATATTGTAGTAAGCGTGTGCTGGTTATTCATCCATGCTTTGGTCCCCAGAAAGTCCTTCCTCAGGATCATTTCAATGTCGTCTTTTTTATTTAATTATCACTGCCTTCTGTTGCCCTCTATATGTGTTATTATATTACATAGTGTATCAAGAGGTATGTGTGCGCTACTGCCGTCGTGTCAAAAAAATAGCCTTTGTTTTTTTTCTTTCTGAAATGAGACATATTTATGAATATGGCTACTGTTTTAGAATTTGGCGCACGCTGCACCAATATTCTGTGGTAAAAAAAACACAAAAAAAAACCACAAGAGTTCCACCACCTTAAAGGTGACGGGGAAAACCAGCGTGGGAAAACCCTTGAAGAAAAGTAATACAAGCCGCACATTTTTTTTAATACATAGACCTGCGCCGATATGCAAATGCGACTCCACCCTAACCCCTCCCACTCGGGCCATAAATCCCTCGTCTTCTCGCGGGCCCCCCAAAATGACGCAACTTAGATTAATGTATAGGCGTTGACCGACTTGCAACAAAATAACGACTTTGCACTGGAATTTGCCCTTTGACACATAGATCCCATCGTTTTGATCTGATTACCGTTGTACTGATTTGACCTTGCACTGACTGAGAAAATTCCTATTTAGTAGAGTTCCTGTTGACATGTACCTCACTAAACACTCATCTATACAACATGGGGGTAGAGCCACAGAGATTTGTCACTTTTGCGCTAATAGCGATTGTGCCCCAAATTGGGAACGGATGTTATTTTTCTTCATTTTAATGGGTATCAACAAAGCTAATGATATGCAAAAATGACGTTGGTTAATAAAAGTAGCAGTGATATTAATAGGGATTTTCGTGGAGCAGAGACACATTAACCAATACAATGCATATGCGCATTGGCAAAACTGTAAGTCGCTTTAAATAACGCATGCGCAAAAGGCGCATTACTCATGTGAGTTATCTAAAGCTAATGCAATTATTGTTATAATATGGATAATTGTATCTTTGTTATTGTTTTAACTAGTTTTCGTTATTTATAGTGTCTTTCCTTCATTTCTTTGTACACTATTTAAAGTTATTTATTAATTATTATTGTAGACATATGTATGGATAAACATTATTGTTCACCCATACTTAATACAGTCATGATTACAGTATATACCATATTAGATCAAACAAACGTATATCACTTTAATCACTAAAAAAACAAACTACAGTTTATGATGTGTTTCAAATATTTATATGATCCCTAATAAATATCTTTGTATGACATATTTAACTTTTTGCAATGAATGAGTAAAGTCAGTACATTGCTTTAAGGCTATCCCCAGAAAGAACTCAATGATATTCAGGTTCCTAATGCAGGCTATGCCAGCTTTTGGAAAGACATAAATATGGTAACGTTACTCACACGCGTTCACCTGAACGGAGGGCTGAGGATCTCTGTTGAAGGGGAAACTGCTCATTACCATATGGATTTGCATATGAGTAAGTCAAAAAACATTTACTAAGCATTAACACACTCAACCCTGTGCCCCCCATAATGTAAAACCATTATTTATTTTTTAACATACAGAGTTAATACCCCAGGCCTACGGTAGTCCCCGGTGGTCCCAACGGGTGTCTGCATGCCCCACAGTGCACCAGAGGGGGTGTCCACAGGGTCTGGGGGTCTCTGGGTGGTCCCCGCTAGGCGCCATGGGCCTCCAGGTGGTCTCCATGGGTGAGCCCGCGGGTGTCTGGGGGTCCCCCTCACAGGTGTCTGAGGGCCCTCGGGTGGTTCCCACGGGGGTCTGGGGCCCTCGGTTAGTCCCTGCGGGTCCGCGGGGCGCCCCCGGTTCTTCCCCGCAGGTAGTACCCGTGGGCGTCCGGGGGTCCTCAGGTGGTCTCCATAGGTCCCCGCAGAACTAAGGTACCAACCCTCTATGTCAACAAATAAACATCGCCCTACATTTCAATCAATCCCATCCCCCCCCCGCCCAAACACATACAGAACAGTAATGGGCAAAATAACTATTATCCAGATATAGATAATAGATCATTTGCCCATTATTAAACACAACATTAGCCAGCATAAATAAAGTAAATAAATACAGTTCTACTTACCACAGCAATATGCTGGCCGTCCTCTTCACGATACAGCAGGTCCCTCTGTCCTCCGTTGCCAGAAAGCATACATACATATTAAATACATTCTAATGGCCCCTAACCCTTTAATCACCTTAGCAGTTAATAACCGCTATAGTAATTAAAGGGTTAACCCTTCCTGCCCCGCTACCCACCCGGGAGGCCTAAGCACCCACCCGGACCCACTATACCCACCCTGTACCCATTGAGTAGTATAGATGTAAATCATACCCATATAATAATATGGGCATGATAAGCCTCTATAGCACTCAATCAAAATAAATTAATGCTCCAAACACAGAATAATAAAACATTAGAAAACTCCAAAAAAACACAATTCACTAAATAAAAATACTAGCCAGCTAATCCAATTAATACAAGCAATAACCAGATCAACAATTAATTAATTAAACCATTAACCAATCGAAACAATTAATTAATAAAAACAATTCGGAATTATTTCAAACAGTAACCAATCAAATCAATTAATTACTAAACCAACTCGAAATTAATAGTAATATTAACCAATCAAAACAATTAATTAATACAACATTAATGAATTAATTGAAACATTAAACTACAAAGAAATAAATTAAAAATATATCAGAAACAACCATTAAACAAATTAGCCAACACAATACATCATTAATTAAAAACTAAAAACAATTGCCAACATTTAATTTCAATAAAGCAGAAAAATACCAAACAATGACATCCACATAATAAACTCAAATTGAAAAAAAAACCCAGCAACAATACAAAGCCAGAAATGCCCCCAAAATATTGTCCTAATAATGTATTGATATGTACCCTAAAGTGGTACAGATTAATATATTATCAGTCAATGTGCCCACCCAAAAAATTCAAAAAAACACATCCAATGTAAAAACCTGTAAAAAAATAAATTTACAAACATTCAATATATTAATTACCATTAGAAGCACTGGCCCTCCGACTCTCGGGGAAACAGGAAGCTCACGTACCTTGAAGGCCTCAAACAGCATCCGATGCCATCCGCCATGAAGATCCGGTTCAGGTACCCAAATATTCTTTGATCTTCTTTATCTACTTCTTCATCTGTCAATCCATAAAATCCCATGGTAGATCCAATCTGATGTTGTCTTGTCATCTTCTTGGGCTCAAATGAGGTGTCACGGCCTTAAATAGGGCTAGTGATGTCACATTTTGCCTCGAACTGGTTTAACAGCCACCTGATTGGCTGTTAAAACCATGTGCCAACTTAATTTTTTTTAGTTTTTAATGATGTCACTTAAAGGGAATGATGCCAGCCAATCAGAATGACTGTGCTTCATTAGCCCCAAGATGGGTGTTTAGGCCTTGCGGGTGGGTAGCGGGAGGGTTAACCCCTTCAATACCGTAGCGGTATTAACCGCTAAGGTAATTAAGGGGTTAAGTCCACCCGCAACTCCCCGGAAAGGCCTAAACACCCACTAAGGGCCAAATACCCCCTTCACCCACCCCCGTTACCCACAATAAGCCTGGTACGAGTGGTTAACCCCTTCATTGCCGTAGCGGTATTAACCACTAAGGTAATTAAGGGGTTAAGTCCACCCGCAACCCCCCTGAAAGGCCTAAACACCCACTAAGGGCCAAATACCCCCTTCACCCACCCCCCGCTACCCACAATAAGCCTGGTACAGGTGGTTAACCCCTTCATTGCCTTAGCGGTTATCCGCTAAGGTAATGAAGTGGCTGTAAATCCATTTTTCCTGCATCGGCTTCATGACGGGGGTCTCCGGTGCTGGTATTATTGGGTATCAGCTCCGGAGAACCCTGGCATCAATCCAATGCAAGAAAAAGGCCAACATTTTTGTAAGTCCCGTATCGCCGCTCATCGACGCTTCTCCCCACCAATCTGCCAACTTTTTCGGACGTTTGGATTTTGGGAGAAAATCGCCATTTTAGGGCGCAATAGGCGGCGATTGCTGACTCGCGGCTACTAGAATCGCGCGTGTTTATGAACATTCAGAAAAGTGTCGCTAAGTGGCTTATCGCCGCTCAGTCGGCGATTTGATTTTGTTCAAAATATTTTTCGGCGATAATGGCCATTATCGCCCATTTATCGAAGCTTACTGAATCTGAATAGGCATTTTGGCCGATAAGTGGTCGATAAGTGCCTTATCGACGCTTACTGAATAGGCCCCTAAGCATCTTTGGGGATATGCGTGACGGATAATGAAACGTTAAATGGTGATAATGTTACGGAAAAAACATAACAGCCCTCTGAGGATCTACCCCATGGGGAGATAACAGGGAAATAGTCTCATTTAAAAATACAAATAAATGAATTTAAATATGCAAATAGTCTTCTTTCCTACGTATCTCAGATGTGTCGACATGTAATCGCGAAATTGGGCAATGTCACCTGGAAATTCAATGAAATTGTCGCATTTAGCTTTGGCTTTCTCAATTTCACCCGCATTTTTTTGGGCTAATAAGTTCTAGCGAACAACTAGCTAATTTTCAAAGAGTTTTTTGAAAGTTGAAAGTAAACATCGGCGAGCCAGATTTGGTTCACACGTCACTACGTCTTAACCTTCCTGTAAGTTCCTCATACAATCAATGAGACACTGAGTTAAGTAAAAAAAAGAAGCAGAGATCTTATAGCTTGGAGTCCATAGCATAGTCCAATTATGAAGTAGTAATTTCTTTAACGATTTTGTTGGTGTTTTGTTTCTGAGTATCAGAAGGGTGAGTGAAATTAGGAGGGGGAGGGGCTATTAATCCCCCAAAATGGGGGGGGGTAAAAAAAGGTGACGAGGGTGGCTAATAAGACCATGTTTTAAAGCAGGGGTGTGCAAACTTCCCCCCATAACTGCTCTCCTCCCCTGCTCGCGCCCCCATCCTTACCTTGTCTTCGGCATCAAATGACGGCGCTGGGTCATGTGACGCTGCGTTGCCATGGCGATGCATCGCCGAAGACAAGGTAAGGGACGTTGCAGAGGCCTCACGCGATCTCCCGGCATTTCATGTAAGTGCCTTGGGGAAATGCGCGGGGGCTCTGCAACCACCACGCCCCCCCACCCCCTTCCCGGAAAATCCTTCCCCAGTTTGCGCACACTTGTTTTAAAGGATTAGTAAATTCTATTTTATATTCAAATTGACTACAGTAGGGCCACCGGTATGCGGCAAGTTTCGTTCTAAGGGCCCCGCCGCACGCTGAAAATCGGCGGAAAGCGGAACCGGCGATTTTCAGCGTGTGCGCATGCACATAACGGCAATTCTCCCCTTCTGCGCATGTGCAACCTCCGTTCGGCGCATACGCACCCTCGGCAACCACCCGTTCTGCGCATGCGTGACCTCTGACTTCCCCATTCTGTGCATGCGCAGACATGTTGGCCCCCTTCTCGGAACCACCGTATCAGCACATCGCCGAAAAGCAGGGCCCTATTTATACTTTTTGGTTTCCTTTGAACAGAATTCTATGTTGTCAAGAGATTCTAGTCCAGCCTCGGCCCCAATGCAAGGCTTGGCAACATGGTTTATATAAGCACTGGGCCGCAAAGATTACAAGCAGAAGGGTCACATGGGTATTGTAATCTAAGTTTTAAATATATTTGAAAGACATGCATGACCTGGCCATAGGTCGGGCCCAACTTGCAGCGCCGACCAGCCGCCTCCCTCCCCCTTCCCACAACAGCCACTGGGCCCGGGACACCTCTCCCAGCTATCCCCCCCCAGTCGGCAGCCCTCAAATCCAGACCCTGATTATCAGTGAGTTATTTCTTGGAATACAATGTAATGAGTATAGGACTTAACCCTTTCATTTCAACAAAAGTTATGTTATGGTTATGGTGGGTGAAAAGGTGACTGAAAATCCTCCACGTATAGCATATAGCAAACACAAATATTACTTGTGAATGTGTTCACAAGTAAAATTTTTATTTTATATATATATATATTTAACTAAGTATTTATATTTATATATTATATATATATAACTTAGTTAAGTTATGGTGAGTAAAGAAAGTGACAAAACCCATCCACAGTAGAATGTTCATAGAAGGACAGGCCTCGCTGAGCCGTGCGGATGCTCCGCGCTGAGCCCCTGCATCCTCAATGAGGATGCCTTCAGAGGGGGCTCGCGCGAGCGTCCGCACGCGTGATGAGGCGCTGGATTTTTCAGCCGACAGCCAAGCTGTTTTTCAGAGCGCTGTCGGCTGAAAACATCTAATCAGCGTGGAGCAGCGTTAACGTCACGGCGCCATGACGTCGCCGCCGTGACGTTGACGTCGGTGCGTCGCGGGCGATTGGCCCAGCGACGTCACTGCCCCGCCTGCCTCAGTCTCCCCCCGCCTCCGATCGCAGCCGCTGGCTCGCCTGCATGGGCATGAAATCGCGCACATTTCAGCAGGCGAGCCTCAGCGTCAGCACGGTCCAGCCCTGCTTCCCCTTCTATGGCCCCAGCCTTAGACAGGTTTGCAGCCCTGCCTTTTACCATTATCACCCAGCATACAGTGCTTCCACTGGAGCAACGGATTCTGGGAAGGGTTTTTGTCACTTTTTTTACCCACCATAACTTAACTAAGTGTGGTGAAACCTATCCCATGCTTCATTTTGCAAAGGCAGTATAACCAACCCCACACTGATGAGACCCATTAAGGTCGAAACGGCTGTCTGTGGGTGGGTTTATTGGCTATGCATCTTAACCCAGGCTTTTATATGGTTTTGAAGCAAAAGGTGGCACTGTGTGCTCATTTGCATGTCACTTCCCAGAATCCATTGCTGCAGTGGAAGCACTGTATGCTGGGTGATAATGGTAAAATGCAGGGCTGCAAACCTGTCTAAGACATGCAAATGAGCACACAGTTAGTTCACACAAACATATCACTGTAATCACTAAAAAAATAGCATTGTTTCTGATGTGTTTCAGAGATTTCTATAATCCATAATATATATATATACGTTTTAAGTTATGGTCGGTGAAAAAGGCAACAAGAAACCTCCACCGTATTGCATATAGCAAATATAAAGATCACTTAAATGTGCTCACAAGTGATCTTTTATATATATATATATATATATATATATATATATATATATATATATATATATATATATATATATATATTACGGATCATAGAAATCTCTGAAACACATCAGAAACAATACTATTTTTTTAGTGATTACAGTGATATGTTTGACCAATGAGCATGTGCAGTGTATTGGAAAAAGAGTCTCAGCCCTACGTCCATCCCCGTTCCTACAGGCAACGTAACAATGGTGGTTTTCCTAATAGGCCTTATTTATGCATATGATTACTGCAGCTTTGGGGGTCCCCATTAAATGAAGGAAAAATAACATCCGTTACCTAATTAGGTAAGGTAACGTTACTTAGCGTGAGTATCCCCACTTAGCGGGAGAATCCCCACTTCTAAGGATCCACCTCTAAGGTCCTTCACCATTAAAGAGCCCCATTCTGAAGGCTCAGTTCTCCATAGAAACGCAGGATTGTTGTAAGATTAGCAGAATGGACGGGATCAACATCTCAGGATGAAATAGAGTCACGCCGGCAAAACGAAAATGCCATTGTCTGCCTGTAATGATCGTAGTACAGAAACCTCGGCCCGTCCAAACCGCCAGGGAAGTAGGAGGAGGGAATAATACTTACTAATGTGCAATTTTTTTAATGACATGTTTACTGCATCCATAAATCTGCGATACTTAATGAGGAATTTTGGAAAGTTAGCAAAGGTGCTGGACAGTTGAATTATTTTATTATTTTTCTGACATTCCCCTAAAAACAATAGTTTAGTATTAAGATCAGTTTGAATTATTGCAAACGTCATTGTAGATAAGATTCATTAGGCCCAGTCATTATCAATCAGGTTTTGCCTTTCGGAAGGGAAAGTACTTCCTCCCCCCCCACCCCCCCAATGCATTCCTAATCTACTCCTATATCATTAAATTAAACTTTTCCTATCAAGCTATCAAACTGCCTTTGACTTAAGGCTACTTCTTTTTGGATCCCTACCATGTTGAAGGCAGCCCAGCAACAAACACTACTGTTGCAACATGTACAGTACCTACAGCACCGTAGCAATCTGGGAAGCTGCAGTATAATTTATCTGTGTATTGGCTGCATTTGGACACACATGATCTTCCACATGCTGTTAAAGCAGCGATTAATGTTCTAAACACTTCCCTTGACAATGCACACGCTACAAACTGAGCAATGGTGAGAATGACTGCACAGTGAAACATTATTGATACTTTCCAATACATAAAGTACAGTATTTGGAGCTGACTCCCGCTGTCAACTTCTAATTCCTTCTTAAGCTATTCAGACTCCAGATATCAACAAAAGACTCTCCATTTGGTTGTTAGGAGGTAGCAGGCATCATATACAAACAGAATGCTAAAGCTGTCAAGATTATGTGTGCTGGAGTTATATTTTCTCTACGGAAAAGAAATGTTTTGGTCTGGACATGTGTAGCGAGTCGGTGTAATTATACATTGCAGCATGCTCACTTTCTAGATAAAGACGTTTGTCTCGGGAAACATGGTTAGACCAAGGGTAGCCATCGCCAGTCCTCAAGAGATACCAACAGGTCAGGTATTCAGGACACCCCTGCTTCAGCACAGGTGGCTCAATCGGTCCCTGCTTCAGCACAGGGGGTTCAATCAGTCCCTGCTTTAGCACCAGTGGCTCAATCAGAGGCTCAGTCTTTGACTCAGTCTTTGTCTTTGACTGAACCTCTGATTGAGCCACCTGTACTGAAGCAGGGATATCCTGAAAATCTGACCTGTTATTGGCCCTTGAGGACTGGAGTTAACTACCTCTGTGGTGTACAATGTTAGAGCCAGCAGAGTGATAATGTAACGCCGGGAGAGAACACCCGGAAAAGAGAATCTTGGGGCTAAGAGCTAGCAATCTAAGAGGGGTGTAAAGAAACATTCATCGTTTCAGGTTTATTACAGGTTTCAGTGCATATCAAAACAGGTAAGGGTGTTATAGGGTGTTCCTTTTACTAGCTGCTCTTCTCATCCTTAACCTAATTTTGCCTTCCCAGCAAAAGCCTGCTGGTATTATTGATGCATATTTCAAACGTGCCTGAGCAGGGGACCTGAGACATTTCACTTTGCACATACCGCCCCAGGCCATAGATTCGCCTCCTTACAACGACAGCACAGTTTTTTTCTCTCTTCTTCTCTCTCCTAAAGAATGTACAGGCGCTCACCTCAAGCTATTTATACGGAGAGCTTAGGAAAGGAAAAAAAGGAACACTGTTGGCCATGATGTGTATGGGGTCTGTGTATCAAGCAGACAAGATTATCACCATGCAAGTGTGTCGGTAATTTACTATGCTGTCCATTAACACCTGCATCAGATGTAAGAACCTTTTTTTTAACTCTGTATGTTAGATATACTTTACACAAGTGTTTTACAGTAGAAGCACAGATTTGCTCCTAGTTTGATTGAAGTATAAGAAGTGGCGAAAACTGAAGGCAAAATGCTAATATTATACATATCATTATCATATGTGCTTCAAGCAACTCTTTATCATTAGAGCCTGGTGTTATTATACATACAGTAGCAGCTCCTAGAGTGGACATAGTTACTAACAATGTCGCTTCCCTGTACAAGCAGAAATACAAACAGAATTGAATGCACTTTCATATATTGATATATATTTCTACTTACTGTTTTATCAACAAAACAATTAGCCTGAAACATGATTTTAAAAAACCCACGTTAGTTGGGTGTAACTCTTCCACAGAAGGTAATAAACGTATTAAGAATAGTGGAGAAGTACCAACCAAAAGACTTAAAGCAAAGTAAAAAAAACAAATGTTCCACCAACACATGAAGTAAACATACAATACACGTCAAATAATATTTTGGAGGCTTCCTAAAAGTGGCAAAAAAACTAAATTGTTGTTCCTAATAGTGTCAGCTGCTGAGAACGGCTCAATATTTCTGAACAATCACTCAAACGAAATACAGCGCAACCCCGCTATAACGCGATCCGTTACAACGCGAATCCGCTTATAACGCAATGCAAGCTTGGCTCCCAATTTTCGTATGTATGAATACTTTACAACACGATTATTGGCATACAATTGCATACAATTGTACATTATTTCTAACGCGATCCACTTATAACGCAATGTGATTCTTTGGACCCCAAGCACAGCGTTATAAGGGGGTTGAGCTGTAATTTTCTCAAATAGGTACCATTTTCTAATGAACCCGTAACAAACGTGATATGTGTTCTATAGCATGTCTTGTGCTGCTGTTACATTGTGTCTAGTGAAAAGCTATTAAACATACTGTGTTTGAATTTACAAAGTTGTTATGACGGTGAATGCTTGCATTTTATTACTCCAACATCATTCTAATTGATGCTTTAAGTAGGTGTTTTAATTGCACATTACAGTACATCATCAGAAACATGTAAGGTAGGAGGAATTCACCGTGTATCATCCATGCCTTGGGATGCCACCTGGCCTCAGATCACCTGAGCAGGTCCAGCCAGTCAAGGATTTTACATTAGGATCAGGAATGTAACCCTTTCGCTCCCAGTGGGGCCACCCAATATGGCTGGAGGTATAATGCTGAGGGTTACTCCCAGGACAGCTTTAGCTAGTTCAGGCTTTGAAATCTCCCAATGCTGGATCCGTTCCTGGATTCTCACTTAAAATATAAACTTTACATTTGCATGAGTGAACTCTTCACGATGAGATGTTTTGGTGATTGATAGATGGAATACAGCATGCAGTTTCCTGAAAAGTCAATATACAAACTTCTCAGTTAATTCTCTAACTATCTCCATTGTTAAAATTGTTCTACAGTCTCTAATGGTGGAAGAGATAATCTTTTTTTATAAAATAAAGTGCTTTGGTGCTCACAGATAGGGCTGTTTCTGCTGTTAACCTGGGGTTGTGTTTCGATTACATTCATGTTTTGATTTGCTAAAACATTGTAGGCTGCTAAATGTATTCCTCAATATATGTACATTTTGCAGCTATAAATGGCTTTAAAGATTTAAAACCAACAACTTTACAGACAGTTCTGAATTTCGGGCCCTGAGATTGACGGAGCAATCCAGGGCCCCAGATCTAACTAACACCTTCATCAGGATAGAGCAATCCAGAGCCCCAGATCTAACTAACACCTTCATCAGGACAGAGCAATCCAGGGCCCCAGATTTAACTAACACCTTCATCAGGATGGAGCAATCCAGAGCCCCAGATCTAACTAGCACCTTCATCAGGACAGAGCAATCAAGAGCCCCAGATCTAACTAACACCTTCATCAGGACGGAGCAATCCAGGGCCCCAGATCTAACTAACACCTTCATCAGGACAGAGCAATCCAGAGCCCCAGATCTAACTAACACCTTCATCAGGACGGAGCAATCCAGAGCCCCAGATCTAACTAACACCTTCATCAGGACAGAGCAATCCAGGGCCCCAGATCTAACTAACACCTTCATCAGGACAGAGCAATCCAGGGCCCCAGATCTAACTAACACCTTCATCAGGACAGAGCAATCCAGAGCCCCAGATCTAACTAACACCTTCATCAGGACAGAGCAATCCAGGGCCCCAGATCTAACTAACACCTTCATCAGGACAGAGCAATCCAGGGCCCCAGATCTAACTAACACCTTCATCAGGACAGAGCAATCCAGAGCCCCAGATCTAACTAGCACCTTCATCAGGACAGAGCAATCAAGAGCCCCAGATCTAACTAACACCTTCATCAGGACGGAGCAATCCAGGGCCCCAGATCTAACTAACACCTTCATCAGGACGGAGAAATCCAGGGCCCCAGATCTAACTAACACCTTCATCAGGACAGAGCAATCCAGAGCCCCAGATCTAACTAACACCTTCATCAGGACAGAGCAATCCAGGGCCCCAGATCTAACTAACACCTTCATCAGGACAGAGCAATCCAGGGCCCCAGATCTAACTAACACCTTCATCAGGACAGAGCAATCCAGAGCCCCAGATCTAACTAACACCTTCATCAGGACAGAGCAATCCAGGGCCCCAGATCTAACTAACACCTTCATCAGGACAGAGCAATCCAGGGCCCCAGATCTAACTAACACCTTCATCAGGACAGAGCAATCCAGAGCCCCAGATCTAACTAACACCTTCATCAGGACTGAGCAATCCAGGGCCCCAGATTTTACAAACACCTTCATCAGGACTGAGCAATCCAGGGCCCCAGATTTTACAAACACCTTCATCAGGATTAGGGATTCAGTAATTTCTTTTACTTTTTTCCAGGGAACCTCATGCGCGCCCCAACCTTATGTTCAGAGACGTTCAGGTCATTCTGCTTCCTCTTCCCCCGATCCTGAGGTGAGTCGAACCTTTAATCAAAGCAATGGAGAAAAGCATATATATATATATACGTATACATATATACATACATATATATAAATATATATAGATATTTATGTATATGAATACAAACACACACACACACACACACACACACACACACACACACACACACACACACACACACACACACACACACACACACACACACACACACACACAAATATATATATATATATATATATATATATATATATATATATATATATTAAAATATATAGATATATAACTATACAGACACAGATATATATGCAGTAAACAACTGCCATTTGTTACTTACAATATATATTTACTCATAGATTATGACTTTATAATTTATTACAAGAAAGGTGGTTTTGTTTAGTGAGTGCCTCTGTGGTGTGGTGTGGTGTGGTGTGGTGTGGTGTGGCGTAACACTTTGTAGAACCGTGTGTGTGTGTGACCTGTAGCACTTGTTCCGCAGGTTGAGATCTGCTGGCTTACAGGTTAATGGCCATTCTCAATTGTACAGTTCAAGCCTCTAGTGCGGGGGGCTTTACTTCCTTCACTCAGCTCTTCCTGATGCAAAGTGACCCATTCTCCAAAGTCACAACGTATAAATAGAGTGAGATCACAGGTCTAGCACATGATTTTGTGCACTATTTATTTCTTGTTACGTTACTCATTCGCATTATGAATACGGTTGATTAAACAATCTACTGTATTATTTTTTTTAACCCTTTACTGCTTGATTTGCTGCCATATTGGTTTCACCTTTACCTGCTGTGCATACGCCTCCCTGATTCTCGCCGGGTTATTACACTTACCCAGCCCTTTTCAGTATGATGTCCCAAAGACCTTTGTTCTAGGCTTAGAAAAAAAGCAATGACAAGGCAATGCATACTATTGGTAATCTGATTTATCTCTCGCTGAGTTTATAGTGCTGTTGGGACAGTCACTTATATGTTATACACTGTCCAGGCATAAATATATAATTAATTCCGAGCCTCTCAGTGTCTAATAGACAGTCCTCGGGACAACTCAGCTAGGACATGTATTTGATATGGTCTAGGACATTTGACCCCAACTAAACCGCCGCTGGTGGACGTGCTCACAGGGCACCTCGACACACGCACTTTTTGCCACACGCACTCCGACGCCATCTTTAAAGGGCAATGTCCCGCCACAAACTCTGTCTAACCAGGGCTGCCCGCTCCGACCAGCCATATTTAAATGTCCCGCGCTGGACTGCTACACGTCTTCGCGCCACCACTTTGAAGCACCACCTTTAAATGTCCAGTGCCGGACATTTAAACATGGCTTCTCGGAGCGGGCGGCACGGAGCTTGTAGGGACAGAGATTGTGGCGTGCTGGAGTGCGCATGGCGGGACTTTGCCATTGAAAGACGGCGTCGGAGCGCGTGCGGTGAAAAGCGCAAGTGGTGAGGTGCCCTGTGGCCAGGTGTCCCGCCGGCGTGTTGTCCCGGGTTTGGCGGCGGAGCGCTGGCGGCGGTCTGGTCACAACCAAACAATCCCATTTCCTATTGGATATAACCATCTAGTTTCACATTCCCATAAAGGATCAATACAAATATGTGTGTTTGGGAATTCACTGGCTGGGGTGCCCTGCAGAGGAACGCCGGCCTATGATAACAATCCTAAACTTCCTTAAGCTTGTGAGGTGCTTTATGTTGCAAAAAAGGAATTAAGATACTGTAGGAATGAATCTGCTGTCCAGCATGCACCACCCCAGGGGCCAAACGGTAGACAAATACTTACAGAGTTGAAAGGTTAAAAAGAAAAAGTCAGCAATGAAGGGGAAGAATCATATCACAGTAACAAACTCTGCAATGTTATCTCCTTTCTTTTCACTCTCCTTGCTGTAAAAATAAAGTCCCCACCACTTTGATCTACACCAGGGGTGGCAAACTCCAGTCCACAAGGGCCACCAACAGGTCCGGTCATTATGACGGAGCCACTGATAGGGCCACCTGTGCTGAAGCAGGGATATCCTGAACACTTGACCTGTTGGTGGCCCTTTAGGACTGGAGTTGGCCGCCCCTGATCTACACTAACCTGCCATTCCTTGTTAAAAATGTCTGCGTGTTCCTGCTACGAGCCTTTCGGCTTTCGGCCTAAGCATAGATCAGCTCTAAAAAACAAAACAAAGAACAGTTAATATAACGCTAGAGTCTTATTAAATACTCAACAACAAAAAAAACTCTGCAATTGTAGTGTCTTGGAGACGAGATAATCAAGTGAACAATATGGTATTGCGATATCGGGACCTAGTCATATGCAGTTATACTCCTGAGCCTTTGTTTGTAGAGGTTTCTTGACCTGGTATAGAACAAAGAAGCACGCGAGGGTATCAGAAGTTCACTTTAGCCCCAAAGCTAATTATTTCTATTTCAGCGTAAAAACAGAAATAGTTTAGCAACCAGTTAATTCCAGACCTACTCTATGTACAATGATAGTAACGTGTATAATGTATTAGCTTAGTCTGTCACTTGTTGCCAAGCCATCAAAAAATATCATATTATTCAGTACGACTTTCCAGGCATCACTTGCTAATATAATATGTAAGGTTGAGATGGGCAATTGCCATTGAGTATCCATGAGATTAGCGTCAGCTCATTTTCTAGATCAGGAATATGCTGAAATATACAGTAAGTGGTCTCAAGGGACCTAGGAAATAAACAGCTTGTGTAAGTAATCAGGATTTTATATTTATAGCACTGTTGATCCGAAAGTGGCCTCCTACAAAAATGTTTTGAAGAGCTTCACACGACATCAGAGTTTTCATAATCTGCACACCAAATGGAGCATCAAAATGTATATTTATGTGTGTGGAGAACAAATGATGCAAGTTGTCAAGAATTACGTAAGTAATAATAAAACGATAACTGGTGTACGTCATGATTTTGTGTATTGTTTTAAATAGGGTTGACAGGAACCGAAGAATTATCTTTAGCATTTTAGAGAAGTCTAGAAGATCACACATACTTGAGTGAAAGAAACAAATTATTTCTATGGAAAAAGAAAATGGCTGTGTTCTGGTACCCCGACATTATCAAACATCCCATATAAAGATGTCATTTGGGGTGCTAAATCCCCTCCACATTTTGACAAAGCAACCACACAAGTGGCACCTTCTACACATTAAAGAACCTTTATATCATAAGAGTCCCTCAGCTGGCTTTGAAACGTAGCAATTTGTATTAGTACTGGATGGACGCATGTCTTTTTTCAACCTCATCTTCTATGTATCTACAGTATGTATTATATAAAAAGGTCCATAATGATATTAGCAATATGAACATTATACAATACAATGGATGCGCAAAACGTTCACTGAAGTTAGGGAAACAGGTGAGATTGGAAATCTGGAAACTTCACGACCATCTGCCATTCTAGCTAAATTCTGCTGAAAGTGGCAACATTTTTGCAAAAATTAACAAAACACCCGTCAAACAGACGTAAGGCCGCGCCTATAGTGCAGTCGATGGCGACGGCGACACGACGGGTGATGTCACCCGTCGCCACAGGCGAAAGTTATATTTCGCCGGGCGGTGGCGTGGTGGGTTTCCCGACATTTGATTGGTTCAAGGGCCGTCAGTCGCATGAGGCGACAGCCCCTGAAAAATCAAATTTTGCTGGCTACCAGTTTTAGCGACGGCGACGTTACTCCGTCACATTGTCGCTGTCGCGCTTACTATAAGCGCACGCGGCCGCGGCGGCAATGCATTTGTTTTCGGGCGACGTTGTATTGCCAGCACTATAAGCGCGGCCTAATTTTTAGCAAGCTTAGCTTCTGCAAAACAAATGCGCAAGCACATGAAAAATAAGACAAAAAGGGAAAAGTAACATTTTTGTCCATCTCTATACAACACAAACACATTTCTGTATAGACAAATAGGAACTGGAAGATTGTCTTATGCTTAGAAAGCCAGTGCTGTTTTATAGGTAAGGTCGACCTATTTTACAATTCACAGGCTTTTAAAGAGACTGGCAAATCATAACTCAAAACAGTATATAATATAACAACCTCTTTCAATGGCGTTTAGTTTTACTGATACCACGTGTATCTGTCTTGGTTCTTTCTTATCACCACGTTCAGATTTTGTTTACTGTTAATACTCCCTGCATTATGTTTCGTTTTGGAAGGATGTATTCCCTTCTTACACTGAAGGACAGTACAATACAATTATCACATGGTTATGCTTTTATGCTGTCTCTGTAAATTCTCCATCCTTACCACTTAGAGTGTAAGCTCTTCGGGACAGGAACTCCTTTTCCTGATGTTTATGTCTGTACGCTAATGTGTATTTCTGTACAGCTTTTTTCCATTATTATCCAATATTATTTTGTCATATGTGTCATGTGTGTTACTGCTGTGAAGCGCTATGTATCTGGATAGCGCTATACAAATAAAAATATACATCATCAAATGGACTGTCCATTCGTATAACTGTTTGTTATAGCTAAGTGGGCTTAACAATTTATCTAAAAAAGGCCAACATGTTTAGAACAGCCCACTTCAGCAGCGGAGTGTTGGCTGGTCCCGATCCAAGCATCCTACTGGAATTGTACAGACAGGGACCCCGTGAAATCTGTTATTTTCCAAGGATTCCAACATCAACACCAGCACATGTAGCCCACTTACTGCGAAACGTCAGTGGAGACATGCATGCTGTACTGTTATACTTAGAGATGTCCCAAATGTCTTCACATTTGGTTTACAATTTCTTCGGATTTTTTTTTGTTTGTTTTCTTCTTAAATTTGAATTTCTGCAAAATCTTAACAAAAGTTCACGCACGTTCAGCAACGCCCGAAAATGCGTAGAAATGGCAGTGTAAAGGGTGACGCGACCTCACGTCACATGACACCCAGTGTGCTAACGTCTTAAAATATTCCAAATCTCACCTGGTGGGTGTACATTTTGCCCACTTCTAGTTATAATTAAACAAACTGTCTTCACGCAGGACTGGTTTGGCTGGCGAATGTCTTTTTCGAGCTGCAATCCTTGATATATTGTAGTGAAACACTGTTATAGTATCAATTGCCTTTTAACAAAACTAATTACAAAGTAAAGTTGTCTACAAAACTTTTGCCCCTTCCCTGTGAACCATGTAGAAGTTCTCAACAGCTAACAATGAAAACACTAGAGATTAGATCTCGGAAAAAGACAGTGACAGTGACTGTAAAGGAATCTGGTTGCATCAGGTCAAGTTTAAACATAATGATTTTATAATGTACAGGGGTGTCGACAAGTATTCTGAACTAATCCAAACAGCACAAACTAAATGTGAACTGCCTGGGTTGCCGCAGGGTCCTTCAATGTACTGAACTGCACTGCATTACAGGCCCCTGCAGCACAAACAGGATTAATAGTCCTCAGCCTAGCTGGAAGCGTCGCATTAAACTCCAAAGCATATTGTGCTAATGTATGGAAGCGCAACACTTTTCCTAACATAATGTCATTAAAACACTGAGAAATTTGAACCATCAATCACACTATTCCATTGGCTGATAATTCGTTTTCATGCAAGCCATAACATGGGAGGAAATATGTGAAACTATCAGCTCTGTTCAGATGTTAACGGTGAACGGGAAACCTGAAATACACATTATTTTGCATGTACAAAAGGCCCTAATAGAATTTTAAAAAAAATGTTAAATTCTTGCTTTATGGATTTTGCCTGAATTATACACTTAGAGCAGGGGCGGCCAACTTCAGTTCTCAAGGGCCACCACCAGGTCAGGTGTTAAGGATATCCCTGCTTCAGCGACTCAATCAGTGGCTCAGTCTTCAACTCCCTAATAGCTGGCCTGTTGGTGGCCCTTGAGAACTGGAGATGGCCACCTCTAGCCTGGACACAGATGAGACTTAATGAATCCGAGCAAATGTAATTTCGGGAAAGCGAGGCTGAGTTCCTTTCACTGTATGTTATAATACACCAACATCACCAAACGACATAACTATGGTCAGAATGTAAACGGCTAGGTATTAATTGTATCTCCTTACGTGTATACTAAACATGTCAATGGTAATATGGGCATTATTTAGAGCAGGGGTGGCCAACTCCTGTCCTCAGGGGCCTCCAACAGGTCAGGTTTTCAGGCTATCCTGGCTGATGTAGACCACCCGGATACAAACTTCTTTGTCGGGATTCACTCGCCTCTGATATTGGTATTGATATCGAATCGCAATCCTACATTAAAAGCCATTGGTCCGAAACACTGCTAAAACAGGATTGCAGTGTGATAACCCATATCAGAGGTTAGTTATTCCCCCCCCCCTGGGGCACAACTGCGCTACTGCAAAAAAAAAACAGGGGGGCCCAAGAGCAGAGCGAGGGGGGGGGGGGCCCGAGGGCAGGGGTGGCAGCACTGGAAGTTGGGCATGACCAGAGGTTGGGTCCAACCTCTGTGTCGGGCTGACGGGGCCTTTGTTTGCAGCAGGGCCTCACACGACCCCCTTCTTTCCCCTGCTGGTGTACCCATGTCCCAGTTGGCCCTGTCCAGAAATCGGGGCCCAAAGTCTGCATTCTCCCACGTGACCAACTCGGGACCCGAGGCCCCACACCCGTCCCACATTGCCCACACGGTAAGGCTGAGTCCATAGGGACTTCAGCCGTGCGGAGGCTCGCGGAGGCTGAGGGAAAGCGGGTGCTTTCCCTGGCCGTAGTCCGCGCGCCATCCGGGAGTGTGTCTGGGGGCGGGCCAGTGACGTCACGGAGCTGTTTCGCCCTCATTGGGCGAACCGCTCACGTGACCGGCCCATCGCTCCCCTTAGCGTGCAAACTAAAAAAAATTAAGTGCTAACCCTCCGCACGCCTGCGGACGCGTGCGCGAGCCCCTCATAAAGCCGCTCTCATTGCGGCTACAGGGGCTCACTGACAAGCGTCAGCGCGCCTCAGCGCGGGTCAGCAGATAAGCGCTGACCATGGACTCAGCTTAAGGTAAGAGGTAAGGGTGAGTGTGAGAGAAAGGAGGAATTGAATGAGAGAGTTAGAGAGGAGGGGTGAAAAGTGAGAGAGTTCGAAAGGAAGGGGGAGAGTGAGAGAATTAGAGAGAAATTGGGAAGAGTGAGAGCGTTCGAGAGGAGGGAGGAGAGTGAGAGAGTTAGAGAGGAGGGGAGAGAGGGGGAGAGTTAGAGAGAAAAGTGGGAGAGCTAGAGAGAAGGGGATAGTTAGAGAGTAAGAGTGGGGAGCGTTATAGAGGAGGGGGGAGAGTTAGGCAGAAGGGGGAGAGTTTGGCTGTGGACATAGTGCATGCGATGGAGCGCACAGCACGAACAAATGCATGTACGTGCCCCAGTCCGGTCGTGCTGTGGCTATGCTCTGCATGTGGCAGCGTGATGGCGCAGCAAGATTTTGAACAGACAAAAATGTTATGATTTTTCACGCGACGGACTCATCATGTGAGCGTTTCCACCAATGAGCGGGAACCAGCCTGGTGACATCACGGCCATGCCTCCCCATCGCGTGAGTGAACAGAGTCCACAAATCGCTAAGGCAACAGGCGTGCGTGCCTACTTCTGTTCGGCCGCGCGCACACTATGGCCTTAGAGAGGATAGGAGAGTTAGCGTGGGAGTGGAGAGATATAGAGGAGGGAAGAGAGAGAGAGAGGGGACCTTTAAAAAAAATTTGAGGAGGGTCCAAAATTTTTACTTACGCTCTGTCTCCCTTATCTCTTCCCTCGTGTTAATACATTTTTCAAGTTCAATTCTTTTGGTTTGATTATATGATATTTCGATTTTTCTTGTTTATAGAATCCTAGTTGACATTATTTAAAATGGATCAATAGTACGTCACCATTTTAAATAAGAGAGAATCCACTGGAAAACCATTTAGTCCTATTGTTGAAACCTTCTTTCTGTACATTTGCAGTTTCCTCCCCATCTTGACCTAAATTCTGAACAAAGTCGAGATTGTGGGTGAGGGATAAAGATAGTGCTGTAATGGGAAATACCATTTGATATATTGAGATACAAGCAGCACTTTAAAATAGAGGTAGCAATGAAAATAACTCTGGATTAATTTAGGGTGAGACCTTCCGAGGTCTCTTAAGGTTCATCAATTTTAAATTAGATTATTAGTTAAATTAAACAAGGAATCATTATGTCTGTATTATTAGTATGAGTACTGCAGTATTAGGTGATACCTTTTTTTATTTTGACTAACAGTAGATATTAGAAGACAAGATTTCGAGAGTTCTCTCTCTTCCTCAGATCAAGCAATTTTGATTAACAAATGATTTTGTGAATTAAACACAGATGTAAAAAAATAAAATAAGATAACAACTAAGGCAATTGGAATTGCTAACCTGAAAAAGAGAGAGAGAACTCTCGAAAGCTTGTTTTATAATATTAATTGTTAGTCCAAATAAAAAAGGTATCACTTAATACTGAAGTACTGACTTACTCTGCTCTATCGCAACTGGACTAACACGGCTATTTCTACTTAATTCATATTATTAATATGATATACACAACTGAGCAGATTACCATGTAAAGTGTACTGTAAATTATGGAAATATGTGTTTCTTGTCAAGCCGTGCAGTGTTCATAGAAAGTGAGAGAGACAGAGAGAAACTAAATTTGGAGCTGCAGCCCCTTTTTGTTACCAGGGGAGGGTACCAGGTTGATGCCCCTATTATGGGCAGTACCTCGGCCATAGCCCACCCCCCCCCTGTAACTACTAGGGAGTTGTATACTGCAGTAGGGCAGAGATTAACCCTAACACTGTCTGCGCTGGTACCAGGACTTATGTGTTAGGCAGGGAAATTAGTAGCCCAGGGGGTACCTGACTACATGTTTCCCGTGGTGGAACACTCACGACCCCGCTGTGACATCCAATTCACATACCATTCTTAAATTGGAGAACAGGGGAAATAGCTTGGAACATGACATAACATGAATACATGGGTACAGGTAGATCCTCCCTTTGCAGAAGAATCTATACCCCTAGTAGTAGTGTTTGGGAACAGGCTTGTGGACCTTTCTGCCCTCACTATTTGGTACGGTGACCGAATAGCAACGCTTCTGGCCCTTTTCTGAGAAAATACGCAACCCTGTCCAAAAAGATGTTCCTGCCTACCTTCCATACGCTCATTAGATAGGACACTTTCTCTTCATTGTAGTGATACGCCACTACACAACGGGCAGCTAGATAGTCTAACACAGACTCTCTGAGCCATTCCTCCCTATTGGCCTCCACCTCTCTCATAAGGGGTTCAGGAACATAAGGGTAATCGTAACCGTGTGACTTCCTATAATGTTGGACCACTATACAATCTGACCGGCTATTCTTAATTAAGTTCTACCCACAGGCTTGCCCTGGCAGTACCTAAAAGAGCGGCTCTGAAGATAGGGTTTCTTTCTTTACCACCTCCAGCCCTGAAGGTGTTATCATCCCTAGCCTTATAACTCTACTACGATCCATAAGGATCTCTGTTGTTTCTTCTGGGGTAAACTCTCCCTCTTCCCACCAGTGGTCCATTGTGTTACCCTGAATTAATAGGAATCTAGTTCTATACATATGTGGCACATATCCTAACAAGACATGCAAAAGCACAATATTAATCTACGCCAGAATATATCATATCCAGCTAACTTCTGGAAGGTTATCAACAATATATGCCAGCCTTCTAGCCATCAACAACCAAGTAATATCACTAAGGAGGATATTACTCTGACAAATCCCACTGACGTTGCAAATGCATTCAATGATTACTTTGTGGGGTGTGCTACTATCTTATTAGCGAAACGCAACCCAAACCACAAACATGGACCTCATTCTGAGAGTACCCATATAGCCCCAACACTGCCCACAATTTTCAATTTGTCACAGTATCCGAAGAGGAGATGACACAAGTGCTCCTCAAATTAAAAATAAGCAGCCAATGTGGACCTGATTTACGGCAACCTAAGTTCCTATGACTTGGTGCCCCAGCCATTGCCAAACCAATTGCTTCCATAGTCAACTCTATCCTGTCTGCAGGCCATATTCCTAAGACCTGGAAAACTGCCAGAGTTGTCCCAATCTTCAAAAGTGGGGACAAAAACACTGTCTCAACTACAGGCCAATCTCTATCCAAAGTCATGGAAAAATGTGTTCACTCCCAATTAGGCGATTACTATACCAATACAAATTTCCCTTGCCAATTCCAATCTGGCTTTCGCCCCAAACACTCCACCGTAACTACCCTGCTAAAAGTTTGCAATGAGATCCAGTGTGGAATGGAACGGGGACAACTCACTGGTGCAGTATTTCTAGATTTTGCAAAGGCTTTTGATACAGTTGATCATGCTATCCTGCTTAACAAACTCAAGTGCTCTGGAATAGGGAAACATGCTTTAAACGGTTTCATTCCTACCTATCAGGTATATCCCAACATGTGTCCATCTCAGGATCTAACTCCAACCACTTGGATATCACCTGCGGTGTCCCGCAAGGCTCTGTGCTGGGGTCCCTACTCTACTCAGTGTTCATCAATGATCTTTCTACAGCTTGTAATGGAGCTTCAATACACATGTATGCAGATGACACAATCTTATTTGCACACAGCCCTAGCCTCTCCGACCTTGAACACGTATTTCAATCTGATTTTTTGAGACTTGAAAATTGGATTTCCCAAAACAAACTGTTTTTAAACACTGACAATACAGTAACAATGGTATTTGGGACCAAGGCTAAATTTTTAAAGCTTCCAATGACTGAGCTCCAGATCAGAACCAACGCTAACACCACCCTAACTCCTGTTACTAGTTTTAAATACTTGGGCATATGGTTTGACTCCCATTTAACATTTGGGTTGCACATTGACATCCAAAACCTATGCCAAACGAGGTGTACTTTACAGGAACAAATCCTCCCTAAGTCCACTGGTCAGAAAGCGTATCGCACAGCAGATGCGAATGACAATTATCGACTATGGGTACATAGTATACGGCTCGGCTCCCCAAACCCACCTTAGCAAACTTGACATCCTCTACAATCCAATATGCCATTTTGTTCTCCAATGTAACTACAACACACATCACTGCAAAATGCTCAAAGAAATAGATTGGTCATCATAAGTCTAGACGCAAAGTTAATCTCTCCTGTCTTGCCTTCAAATATTTTCTTGGCAAGCTACCCATCTAACTGAACAAGCTCCTCGTCCCCTAACACACGCAGCACTTATCTGAGATCTGACTCCAAAAGACCGTTCATGGTCCCAAGGTTCAGCAAAGAATCCGTCCGCTCCTCCTTCTCTTACTGTGCACCCCAAAACTGCAACAATCTACCGGAGACTCTCACAGCCGCCACCAGTCTAAGTTCTTTCAAAACAAAAGCTGTCTCACATTTTAATCTGGTCTGTAACTGTTTCATACGCCTATAATATATATTATCTGTAACTGTGCATGCAATGTCTTGTATATAATGTATACCCTCTTCACTTATTTAACTATGTATTTGTAACTTGTATTATTTGTCATCATAACTCTATGCCCAGGACATACTTGAAAACGAGAGATAACTCTCAATGTATTACTTCCTGGTAACACATGTATAAATAAATACTCTCCTGGTGGAGCATGGGGTAGCAGCTTCCACTCCCCTGCGGGAGGGAAGGCCTGACACCAGGTCCCTGGTTCAGGATAGAACAGCACTCCTCTCCCCCATAGCGGGAAGGATAGAACAAACCTCTCTCCCTGAGGAGTGAGAGATACAGAGAGAAACTAAATTTGGAGCTGCAGCCCTTTTTGTTACCAGGGGAGGGTCCCAGGTTGGCGCCCCTATTATGGGCAGTATCTGCAAAAATCTGAAAAACGCGAATCGCCCTTTGTGAGATCAATCCGCGGACCAAAGGATCCGGCCGATCCGCTGCGGATCCAAATCTGCCCCCAAAATGTGCCCATCTCTAACGAGAAGCCCAATATGCATCTTGACCTGGATACATAATATGCTTAAAATAACTGCAAACAAGCATAGAGAAGACATACGTCTTTTCTATTAACTTATCCATTGTCTCAGAAATAAGAAAACAATTACTTGTATTAACAATACACTAAGGGGCCTATGCAGAGAGCAGCGAATTTTCGAAATTCGCCATTTTTTGGAGATAATCGCGCAGAAAACAGCAGAAAATGGAGATTTCCGAAAATCGCGCCAATTTTTCATTTCTATTTGTAAAACTCGCCTCGCGGCTGGCGAGAACCGCAATCTCGCCAGTTTAAAATATATCCGTATGCAGAGAGGCGCGAACGGCATCTAGCGGCTGTTCGCGCCAATAAAATGGCGCGATTGTCTCCGTTTTGCCTCGCCAAAAAAAACTGGCGCTCGCGGCCATTGCAAAGGGAAAAAAAAAGGCGCGAATTTGTTTTTACATGTTTCCGAAGCGCGCATCTCGCCAATTTAAACTCGCCAGACGCATCCATGTTAAACATAGCAGAATTCGCACTTTTCTGCATATGGAGATTAAAACTCTCCAAAAAAGCTCCTTTTTATGAAATTCGCCATTTTTAAAATTCGCTGCTCTCTGCATGAGGCCCTAAATGTCATGTTCTTTATACATGACACTTATTGTCAGTTAACTGTCACTTATTGACACTTATTGTCAGTTACACATGAAATGCATTTGTCCTATAATTTACGGCTACTAACTACGAGTGTACAGTATTTCCCAACTTTGACAAACATTTCTTGCAGAATTTGGGAAACGGTTGGGAGACCCATTAAGCTTTCTTAAAATAATGACATTAATTTACATTATGTTGACTTTGACTTAAAATTGTATCTTGACATATGTAACCGAGGTGCACCTTCCTTCAATTGGGTAAGTCCTGCAAGATCTCCCATAGAGGACAATAGACAGGGGGCCTGAAAAGTGACACTGACATTTTTCTGATTACCAACAATGGCCAATCACAAGCCGGGGTATTGTATTGTATTGTATGTCTTTATTTATATAGCGCCATAAATGTACATAGCGCTTCACAGTAGTAATACATGTGGTAATCATATAAATAACAGATAATATAAATAACAGATCATGGGAATAAGTGCTTTAGACATAAAAGTAACATTAAGGAAGAGGAGTCCCTGCCCCGAGGAGCTTACAGTCTAATTGGTAGGTAGGGAGAACATACAGAGATAGTAGGAGGGAGTTCTGGTAAGTGCGTCTGCAGGGGGCCAAGCTTTATGTATCATGTGTTCAGAATATCCACAGTGCTATTCATATGCTTCGTTAAGCAAGTGTGTCTTAAGGTGGGTCTTAAAGGTGGATAGAGAGGGTGCTAGTCGGGTACTGAGGGGAAGGGCATTCCAGAGGTGTGGGGCAGTCAGTGAAAAAGGTTTAAGGCGGGAGAGGGCTTTAGATACAAAGGGGGTAGAAAGAAGACATCCTCTACGCTCAATGTACACCGTGCAACTTATCAGGTCCAATAGCTCAACATCTGTATAGGCTAGAAATGTTCTTATTTATTTATTTTTAGCTCTTCATGGTTAAAATGCCCTAAATGCCTGATTATTCTTGGGGTAAGTCCAGTTAGCAAGTGAGACAAAAAAAATTCCATTAAAAAAAAGAGGTTCTCTTAAAGCGACAATCCAAGCGGGTGATTTTTTGCCGATTTTGTTTTTCTATATAGGATTGAAGCATAGGCAACCCCATTAAATTTCAGCTCTGGGGACCCCCTGCTTCCGGAGATACTTACCTACCTAGGGGATGCCGGTAGCTGCGCCGACCAGCTAGCAGGGTTCACATACTGGCGGAGTTTCGAATCTCCCGCGCCTTGTGGGCCAATAGGAAGCCGTGACGTCATCAGGTTCAGCTTCCGATTGTCCCGTGTGATGTGGGAGCTTTTATCTTTGCTGAGATACCGGCACCCCCTATGGAGGTCTGCATCTCGGGAAGCCGGGGGTCCCCGGAGCTGAAATTAACGTGGCTCAGCTCTGCAGACCTCCTGCTTCAAACCTATGTTAGAACATAATAATAATGTAGCCAGGTACCCCCTAAGCTACTAATTTTTCTGCCTAAAACATAAGTCCTGGTACCAGCGCAGGCAGTGTTAGGGTTAATCCATGCCCCTGCTGCAGTAAAGAACTCCCTAGTAGCGACAGGGAGCGTGGGCCCAAGGCCCAGGTACTGCCCATAACCAGGGCTAAGACCTGGGACACTCCCCTTGTAAGAAAAATGGGTTGCAGCCCAAATGTAGCTGTTCTCTGTGCTCTCCCGTTAGGGGGAAGAGTTGTGCTGTATCCTTTCCCCTCAGGGGGAGGGAGGGGTTTCTGTACTGAGCTGGGACCTGGTTTCAGGCTTTCCCTCTCGCAGGGGAGTGGAAGCAACTATCCCATACTCCACCAGGGAGTGTGGGAGATACGGACAGACTCCTGGGGCCTAAATCTCCTGGGGTTGGCTCCAGGGACAAAGACAATGATTAACATGTATGCTGTATGTGAATAAAGGCATCCAAGGATAAGGACGGAGCACTCTTTGATAAAGGGTGACAGCTTGAAACGCTTGAAACGCGTCAGAGTGTTTACCACATGTTCCCTTTATGCCGTGATCATTAAAGTTTAATTTTGTTGGTGTTAGCCCCTATACTTTATAGCTGTGCTCCGTCCTTATCCTTGGATGCCTTTCTCTACTACTGATTGACGTGATGCATGCACAAGGACAAGCTGCTATATGTGAGTACCATATTTTTACCATTCAACCATAGGGGAAAAGTTGACCACTATCAGTGTTACTCTAGAGGGAATCGTCCAGTAGAGTCCTTTTATAGGATCATGCTATGTGTCTCCACTATATGGACAGTTATTGCAAATAACTCATCTGAGATGCCAATACACTGGGTCTGTGGATCTCACTAGGCTTGATTCAGAGCTCGTCCACCAAACATCTATCTTCATGATTCAAGATTTCCTTTGATATATATGTTTCCTGCCCTTACTGAGCATCGTTATTTGGAACTTGTTTCTATATACTTGTATGTGACTAAAGACCCCCAGTTTGTTTACCTCCTGCCTGAGGGTGCAGTGACTCAGGGGGAGGGAAAGAGGTTTCCTGCAGGGACTGCACCTACAGATGCAGCCGACGTTATTTTAAGGCATCACGGCGCCGTTTTCGTGTGCGCTGCTGTACTCCACGCGGCATTAATGCCGCCAATCGCCCCAGGCACACGTGTTTATCGCGGTTGCTTTGTTTGAATTTCATGGATTGTGTGCAATTAAATGCAATGAAATGAATGAATAGTAATGTGTACAGTACTGTGCTACTGTGTCAATTTCAGGTGTTTAAAAGCCACAACACTAAAATGCCATTTTATGCACTCGCCTGCACGCGCGTCTTAAGGCGGTACGGTTGGAAGCAATCCCGCGCCATCACATGGGTATTCTGAGGTGTACAACACGTGATTCCTTAAAATAACGGCCGCTGCATCTGTATCTCTGATAGATCCTGTTGGATGGAGGCACTGCACCGAAGATTAAGAGTATCAGATCTGAAAACCTGTCCTGTTTATCCCCACTACCACCGGCGGAAGCTCAGACTCCAGGGACCCTAACAGGTGAGCTGCACTACACCCGGTAACAAGAACCAAATCTGCCTTGGGGACGGGGGGCGCAGGGTTACAATAAAATAAAAAGCATGAGGTGCTCCTTTAATATGCAGCTTCACACAATATTTGTCAGTTACCAATATCAGCTTCATTTGTCACCAATACAGCTTAGAAAGGCTTGTTCAACCCTCAGTCATTTTTGTTCACCTAAGAGAAACTCTTTAGAAGTGGGCTGTTTTGTGAAAACACGGGAAAGCTTCCTATTAAGAAATTTTAATCCGATTGTTATTCTGGTTAATACCTTTATCTATGCGCCTTAAGAAGTTTCTGTACCATGAATGACAAGCAATGCTTCCACAATTGTATTTCTATATGCAACTGTTACTAAGGCACCTTGTGTTTGGTGCGCGTTGTATAAACACTGCTCAGGTATTCTTGCCTGTGTGTTTTATGCGCACTGATTGAAGTTTCTGTATCCTCAGGTTACTCCAGTGCATCAGAACGATTCCATCAGCCTGACAGTGGCCACACTTGTGCCATGAGAGGAGAGGAAGGAACCAATGGGAACGTCTCTGGGGGGCTGTCCTTCAAACCAGGGGTGGCCAACTCCATTCCTCGAGGGCCACCGATAGGCCAGGTATTAGGGATGTCCCTGCTTCAGCACAGGTGGTTCAATCAGCCACTGAGCCACTGACTGAGCCACCTGTGCTGAAGCAGGGATACCCTGCAAACCTGACCTGTTGGTGGCCCATAAGGACTGGAGTTGGCTTTAAACAGTGAGAATGGCACTTTTGCAAGGTAACAGCACACCCTGTGTTCTTTAAAGAAGCAATCGTGCTTTCTTTCTTTTTTTTTTATAGGTGGGGGGGAGGGGCGTTAAAACAGGGGGTCTCCAGAGCCGAATGACATTCATTTCAGCACCTAGGACCCCAGCTTCCTGAGATACTTACCTCCATAAGGGGTGCCGGTAGCAGCTCTGGCTGGGCTGTGTAGGGCAATCGAAATGGCGGATTTAAATCTCCTGTGTCACAACTGCCAATAGGAAGCCTCAACGTCATCCCTGGCGGCTTCCGATTGCCCCCCCCCTGTGACCAGCACATTTAAACCCATGGAGCTGCCACCGACACCCAATATGGAGGTAAGTATAGGGAGGGAAGCAGGGGGTCCCTGCAGCTGAAATGAACGCGCTCCAGCTCCGGAGACCCCCAGCTTCAAACCGATTTGTTTTTTGTTTTTTAAACACCTGCTTTAATCAGTTCCTGCGTGTCCAAACTAGGCAATTTGGTTGCGGTTGTGCAAATCTGTGCCTTATGCAAGTTATTTATGCAAATGATGGAATCTCGCCAAATTAAGTATTCACACGCGATTTAATAAGTCACAAGGTTGCATTTCCCAGAGAAAATCCCAACCTCCAGGTATATAACATTGTGGATGTTACAGACAGGGAAAGGAAGGGTACTATACAATAAACTGTGAACTTTGCATTGCAAATTGCCCCAAAACAGAAGGCAATTAGATGTGATAAAGATTTGAGTCATCCGCTGCATTCATTATGATTTAAAATATCTAATTGTGTGCACTTTTGCATCAAATGTATTATGTGTGATGCAATATGTCATTTGTGGATTTCAAGACGAAACACGCAATCCAGTGAGTACTCCCAGCTGTCTTTTCATAGGGGATAAAACCTAGCTCAAATCACATCATTCCATAAGTAAAGATGGAATAAGGTTTTTAATTCTGGTATTTGGTAGATATGGGCACATTTTCGGCCTTAATCCGAATCCGCCGAGGAATGGCGAGTTCCTTTGAACCGCGGATTTTTTCGTGTTTCAGTCTAAAAAAAAAAAAAGGCTGTTTGGTTTTTTTTTATTCCCCTATTACTGAAAATGCATCCTTCGGATCCAGAATCCGAATCTGCAAACAGAATCCGAAACCGAAAAGCAGAATTCAAATCTGCTAAACAGAATCCGAAAAATCCGACGTCAGATTCGATATAAACACGTTCCGTGAACCGGATTTACGTTAAATCGATATAAACACGTTCCGTGAACCAGATTTACGTTAAATCAACATAAACACGTTCCATTAAATCGATATAAACACGCTCCATGAACCGGATTTATGTTAAATCGATATAAACACGTTCCATTAAATCGATATAAACACGTTCCATTAAATCGATATAAACACGTTCCATTAAATCGATATAAACACGTTCCATTAAATCGATATAAACACGTTCCGTGAACCAGATTTACGTTAAATCGATATAAACACGCTCCATGAACCAGATTTACGTTAAATCGATATAAACACGTTCTGTGGACCGGATTTATGTTAAATCGATATATAATGCGTTTTGTGGACCGGATTTACGTTAAATTGATATACAGTAAACACGTTCCATGTACCACATTTACGTTAATCGGTATAAACACATTTCGTGGACCGGATTTACGTTACATCGATATAAACACGTTACGTGGACCAGATTTACGTTAAATCGATATAAACACGTTCCGTGGACCAGATTTACGTTAAATCGATATAAACACGTTACGTGGACCAGATTTACGTTAATCGGTATAAACACATTTCGTGGACCGGATTTACGTTACATCGATATAAACACGTTACGTGGACCGGATTTACGTTAAATCGATATAAACACGTTACGTGGACCGGATTTACGTTAAATCGATATAAACACGTTACGTGGACCGGATTTACGTTAAATCGATATAAACACGTTACGTGGACCGGATTTACGTTAAATCGATATAAACACGTTACGTGGACCGGATTTACGTTAAATCGATATAAACACGTTACGTGGACCGGATTTACGATAAATCGATATAAACACGTTACGTGGACCGGATTTACGTTAAATCGATATAAACACGTTACGTGGACCGGATTTACGTTAAATCGGTATAAACACGTTACGTGGACCGGATTTACGTTAAATCGATATAAACACGTTACGTGGACCGGATTTACGTTAAATCAATATAAACACGTTCCGTGGACCGGATTTACGTTAAATCAATATAAACACGTTCCGTGGACCGGATTTACGTTAAATCAATATAAACACGTTACGTGGACTGAATTTAAATAAAATCCGACATTTGATTCATTAAAATCTGGGAATCCGAGCCCCGTGGATGGATTGTAAAGAATCCGCGTGCGCTGAAGTGCATGAAATCGCACTTTGGATCTCAGCGTACGGATCAGGGGGGTCATGCACTAAGCAGTGATAAGTGAGTTTTCTGGGTGCTATGCACAAAGCAGTGATAAGTGCTTTTAAGTGAGATAACTGTCTTTATAGCGTGATGCTGTCTGCTGTGAGATTCACAAAGCAGTGATAACAGTGCAGTAACCTGCTATAATGGCTACTTAAAAGCACTTATCACTGCTTTGTGAATCTCACAGAACGCAGTATCGCACTATAAAGGCATTTATCTCACTTAAAAGACTTATCACTGCTTTGTGAATCTCACATCAGGAAGTATCACGCTATAATGGCTTTTTATCTCATTTAAAAGCACTTATCACTACTTAGTGCATAACCCCCCCCCCCCCCGGTCTGAAAAGCCCAGGAAAATGTGTGGATCAGATTCAGACAGGTTGGCTCGTCTCTGTATCTAGCCACGATCACCAAGAGATATAACTTTAGCTGAACCTCAATATTACATACTATCAAGGTAAATTATGCAATTTAATATTAACAATATGTATGGATGCTGTAAATAACATTTTAGCCTGGACTCATGGCTCCTGTCCCACAGTCACTCCTACCAACCATTGTGCCAAGCACTGCCATCTACTGCACTTATGACCTCACCCGCTGTCTCTGTAAGTCATCCAACACTTAGATTGTAAGCTCTCTGGGACAGGGATTTCCTTCCTATTGTCTGACTTTGCTGCACTTATTGTATTATAATTCCCTGTGCTGTATTGTCTTTGTGAAGCGCTGAGTACACTGTGGACGCTATATAAATATACACATACATACACACTTACACCCATACACCCATTTTGAGATATTAAATGTAGGAGCGGCTCAGTGAGTAAAGGGGAGTCTGGTTCAATTCCTGGTGTTAGCTCCTTGTGACCTTGGGCAAGTCACTTTATCTCCCTGTGCCTCAGGCACCAAAAATCATAGATTGTAAGCTCATCTGGGCAGGGACGGTGTCTGTAACATTCCTGTGTGCTGCGTACCCTGCGCTATACTGTAACATTCCTATGTGCTGCGTACCGCTCGCTATACTGTCATTGTACAGCGCTTTGAGTCCCAATGGGAGATAAGCATTACATGAAATAAAGTTATTATTATGTTTTTCAGAATCAGGATAGATGATTTCAGATTTGGAAACAAGAAAGCGTCATTCTTGCGTGCAAACAAACATATGACACCTATTCATACAAACCCCCACAGATGAAATTGTGATGGCGAGAAGTCATGGTCGGAGAACCACTATGTTTTAATTTACAATCGTATCACTTCTTTATTCATCTGAAATAAATATCCTACAAAGAGACTCATTTTGGTTCTTTTATCGTTGCCACAGTAAAAACATGTGCAAATGGAGCTTTGGTTCACAATCTAAAACAATCAGGCCCACTACTGCAACCTGTTTAATGGTGCAGCAACCTCTAAAAAAACCTTGTAGCCTCTAAATCTCATGCACCAAAACCTATACAATATGTACACCGTGTATGCTAGTTATTGGGTTGGAAACTATTTTATATTTGCATGTATTACTATTTGGATGTAACAATCCTCATTTCATTACACAGAATAATTGTGCTACAAGCTACTGTGCTGTCATGGTGAGAGGAGCGACAGTAACACATCTGGGAACACATCTGGGAATAAGATGTCATGGGACGCAGACAATAAAATCCAGAGTATAATATATCTCCCAATCAACTCATCTGTATGAAACATAAACACACTCTAAACTATTGTCTCTCCAGGCAGGCTGTTGTGGTAACAGTCTTCTGATATGTATATATGTATGTATATCTTTATTTATATAGCGTCCACAGTGTACAAAGACAATACAGCACAGGGAATTATAAAAGAATACGTGCAACAAAATCAGACAATATGAAAGGAAATCCCTGCCCGGAGAGCTTACAATCTAAGTGTTGGAAGAGTTACAGAGACAGCAGGTGAGGGAATAAGTGCAGTAGATGGCAGTGCTTGGCCAGAATGGTTGGTAGAAGTGACTGAGTATGGGATAGTAGCCATGAGTCCAAGCTATTCTTGGGACGCTTCTTTTAAGAGGTGGATTTGAAGGTTTGTCTTGAACATGGGGAGAGAAGGTGCTTGGCGTGTACTGACTGTGAGGAAGTTCCGCAGGTAACAGGGTAGTGAGGGGAAAGAGTTTAAGATGAGAGTGTGCAGTAGAGGTGAAAAGGGTGGAGAGGAGACAGTTATGGGTAGAGCGCGAGAGACACGCAGGGGTATAACGAGAGATCAAAGCTGAAATATAGGAAGGAGCAGCTGAGGGTATCTCATGAATATTTAGAGAACAATATTTTCGAGAATAATATATAATGAGAATAAATTAGATATCACAATGCACTACTTGGAAGTTTCAAAATAAAAGTGGGAGTACAAGATATGGGGAATGTTATGTACAAAGAAACCAAAACGGTGAAATAAACTAAGGAATCACTGTAATCCACTTCTCAATGCAGAATATTACACCTCACAGGGTTAAGAACAGAAAACAGGTGAGAAAAGGGAGGTGTCTTATGGGAGGCTCTGTATAAATTGGACCATGTGGGTAAACTTAAATTAGTGCAGTACCCAAGAAGTGGCAACAAATCCAAAACATGTTTCAGCAAAAACATAACTGTCTTATAATGAGGATAATGCAGAGATCAGTGATCATTATAACACTGACAAAGCATTAGGAGGAAACAATGAGTGACAGCATAGCATCATTCCATGTCATTATTACAGAGAGAGAAAAAATACATCTACTATATGAACAATCCAAGCCACAGTATGTCAGCGCCTCTAAAGGAAATCACACAGCGATGTTGGGTATATGTGGGCACTAGACAATAGAACATACCAGTCATACACCAATAACACACAAAAACACCTTGCTCACCTTGTTGTGTCTTACAGTCATACACCATGCAGATTTGTGAGATTTCTTCTAATTGTTTGGTGCTGTGTTTAATGTTTTTCATCGAGGGATATGTTTTAACGTAAACATGTTAATTTCATATTCCCCTGCATGTATGACGATTGCACCGTTATACATACAGTAAGTAAGGCTGTGGTTTCTGTCTGGTCTGAACACTGATTGCTTAAAAGCTGTGTAATACGGTAGGCATACGTTTGTAGGGGACCATGTGATAAAGGATAAGTCAAGAGTGGCACCCTGCACTCATTTGCATGCCATTACCCAGAATCCCTGGCTGCAGTAGAAGCATCGTATGCTAAGCGTTAACAGGGGAAAGACAGGGTTGCAGAGCTGTCTGAGACATGCCAATGCACCACAAGTGGTATTTCTTTCATTTACAGGTCTGAATACTTGACATTTCAAAACCTCGCTTTGGTTATTTATTGCAAACGTATTCCACAACCCACATTGTTTTGGTCTGGCAACGTCATTGCTACAAGTGTAAATCCGCCTACTCTATTACACTGAAGGAGACCACCCTGACGGAGTCCCAGCCTACTCCTTCTTATTAACATGAGGCTTCCCCTGTTTACAACACTTTATTATAGACTTGTTATATACCTCCCGGATCCTATGAACGTTTCAGTGAAATACTTTTGGTATACATACGATGTGCTTAGGCCTCCGGCTTTCCTCTCCACATTGGGAATGCAGAAGCCCGGGTGATGTTATGGAATCAAGTGCAATAGCCATCTTTTACTCATTGCTAGACTAAAGCTACCATCTGTCTGGAAGGTTCTACCAGGTCAACTTTACATGTGCCACTGATATACTGAGAATACAGGAAAAGGCTGCTCTAAAAATTCAATCTTTTATTTTAAATAAAGCATAGTCTTGGTCATTATAACTAGCCCGTTATGCAGTGTTATTACTGACCTCCAAGTCCTTGTCCAACTGGCCTCGGATCTTGAGTAAACCAGGATGTGTTCCAGATCTATGCAAGATCCCTATGTGTTCCATGCTGGATTAGCACAAGTCTCCCAATGGCAATTTAATTCTGCACTGGCCATACAGCATTGGTTTTTTAACATGTGAAATAGAGTCTCTATTGGACAGTATTGCACCTTTATTCACTCCCGAGTGGACTGGCCGGTAATTTGTAGCATTGATGCTGCGGAGGGGGTTAACATTATTTTCTGGTGCAATCCACCTATATTGGCCTAAACAAGTCGGCCTCCTAAATATCCTGCAATATATTGTTGATCTGTTTTTAAACATTGACGGTTCTGCTAGGTCAAAAGTTAGTCCTCTCTGAGGCCATAAAGCTGTTTTTCTTATGCAGACGCATTGCTTCCCTCTTTGGCTCTTATTGAATATGTCGGGAGGCTTGTTCCCTGTGCAGGAGAAGACTTTACTGTCGTGCAGTTCATTTGAATGGAGCTGAACTCTCCCCTAGCACCTGGAAGCATTTTCACAGCATCCGGTGTAAAATTGGGGACATTTGACAGCAGAGATGTCTGTGCAATGCATTACTTTGCACTTCGTTGCATGACTTTATGACAGCTGTTTTGGAACCTGTAAGGTTTTCCACTGTTCTGAGGCTCCTCAGTGCAATGTTGCAACAATGTAACTTCCACTCGTGGCTTCCCAGCCTGTTGCCTTGGCAACCCCCCTCTGCTCACATTTGAGTTGGTTTGCCCATCCTTCCCCTGCTAGTTGGTATACCCCATGACTTGTTCCTGCTTGCACAGGAAAGCATGCTTTCTTTTCCAACCTGCAGCCATAGTGCGCAGACGTATCTTTCACTGTTTCCCCAGAAAAGCATTCTTTTTTACATTCTCCTCACAAATGTTGCCTGCAAGTTATTTGATACCTTCTGTATGCCCCCTACAATAAAGTTACAGAAAATAGAAGGACCCTGTGTGCATTTAAAGGAGACGAGTTTAACTACAGTACCTGATCCTACTCATCAGTGACAGTGAGCCTGGGCCAGAATAATAGTGAAGGGTAACATGGCTATCAATGCAATGTGCAATAAAATGGGTTCAATTGTTATTCAATTGGTACATTTGTAGCAGATTTAAGATAGCGGCAAAACTTTTTGTTGTTGCAGTCTTTAATAACACAACTAAAGAATTGCGCTACATGATCAGCCACAGAGCAAATGTGTGTATGTAAATATATCTTTATTCATATAGTGCCATCCAGCTACACAGCGCTTCACAGCAGTAATACACGTGACATAATAATAACACAGAATGGGAATAAGTGCTTCAGGCAGAAAACAATAGGAAAAGGAGTTCCTGCCCGAAGAGCTTACAATCTATGTGGCGAGTGGGGAGAACTTACAGAGACATAAGGAGGGAAAGTGATATATTGTGTATATTATGTCATTTCAATATCTCACAACACCTTTAGGGTATCAGTAAATATGCCTCTACGTCTATACTATGGGGTTTATAAAGAATTTAAAAAAACTGCACTAGATTTCAGAACAAAAAAACCCCTTGGATTAATTGAGCCACATGTACTTAAAAATAATAAAATAGGTAATAATTTATTTAATCTCAGTCTCTGTGCTTCAGAAATACCGTCCTGTTTTTAACCCAGGGGTGACCAACTCCAGCCCTCAGGAGCTACCAACAGGTCAGGTTTCCAGGATAACCCAGCTTCAGCACAGGTGGCTCAATCAGTGGCTCCCCTTTCACTACCACTACCACATGGGCCAGCAATGCTTTGCCGCGGCAGGGAAAGGGGTTAAATGCCGGCATGAGACATCAGCCTGGTATCACTCCACTCCGGGCAGCGAGACCGGCAAAGGCATTCTGCAACCAACTGGCATCAAAGCGGTTAGAGAAGCCAATGAATATTACCATTTCCCTACATTTCACAGACAGTATAGAAATATATCAAATATTTATAAATAAAGTGCATTGTGACTGCGTCGTGCAGCATCACACCGCTGAGGTTTCGCTGGATTTCCTTTCTTTCTTTTTTTTACCCCCTGCCCTCTGTTTATTTAAAATAGATGTTGAATGCTCTGTTGTTGTGTCGGGTCCCCTTGTATTTGAACAAAAAGAAGAGAATGAGGAATTCAATTGTATTTTAAAAGAAGTTCCCCCTTAATGAGCATGTCAGTCCTACTTCACCACCCTTTATTCCAAGGTGATAAATAGTCTATTTTGAGACAGGTTGAACAAGACGTATTTGGGTTAAGCAATCCTTCCGAATGACATGGAATAAATAATTAACACGTGGATTTTGAGAAAAAAAAAAAAGGAACCTATTTTGTTACTTTTACGAGTTGATGATTACCTCCAATGAAACACAATACAATGTAAAGAACACAGTTTAGGGCAGGGGTGCTCAACTCCAGTCCTCAAGATCACCCCCCCCCCCCTAATAGGTCAGGTTTTCAAGATTCCCTGCTTCAGCACAGGAGGCTCAATCAGTGCCAGCTTCAGACTGATTGAGCCACCTGTGCTGAAGCTGGGATATCTTCAAACTCTGACCTGTTGGGGGGACATGAGGGCTGGAGTTGAGCACCGCTGCTTCATAGGTTGCCTGTAAGCACTGTATTAAGCACTGTATTAAGCAGTGCAAAAGCAACATACTCAAGCCACTCAATAAGAAATGGCAGCCAATTTCATCGTAAAGAATACATAAAATAATTGAAAATTCGGCTATCTTCAACATATCCACAAGACTCGTTTTCCAAAGTTACCATTTTTGTACAAATGTAACGAAGAAAACACAGTAGGTTCTGCACCAAGCACAGCGCGGCCTTACAATTGACGGTAAGCGAGGCATTTTGAGTGAACGTGCGTCTCTAAGCATCAACATATAAAGAGATGAAGGCAAATTCCATGGCGCAGAAAGTTCCCCCCAAGCTTCAAACAGTCAATAAGGTCACCAAACTAGTACGTTTGCAGCGAAATATCGCTAGAAAGTGAGCAACACATGACGTGTGTGCCCGAAGTCTCCGCATTAAGCAAATCTAACAATATTAAATAATTGTGCAAGCAAACCCAACGATTTTAAAACGAACCAACAAATTTACATATTAAGCAATATTGCAAAGCGCGGTGACTTAATGCTCGGCCAATCGCTTGCGAACTGCCAGCACCGCCATTTTTTTTTTTTTTTGGAGGCTGAGAAAGGGCAGATTTTGCCCGGTTCGCGACCTTGGGCGAAAGTTTTACACATCTCCGGCTTTTATACTTTCCGTTCTCCTGCTTGCGATTTGTGGAGGGGGGGGGGGGGATGCCTGGTACATAAGGAGGAGTTCTGGACTGGCTGTGGGGCGCTGGTAATATAATGAGATATGCTGGGAATGAGTCAAAGTAACTCTCAGGAGCAACCAGGTCTGCGTCAACTGTAAGGAACTTGATGAGCAAGCTCCTCACACTGCTGCAGGGGCGATTGAAAAAAAAAAGGTGCATTTAGTGTCATTTCATAGAAACTTAGCCCTGGCAGTCATGAAACCAGCCAGTTAGTCTAAAAGGGTCAGCAATGCTGCTTTGAAAAAGCACACAAGGCATATCAAAGGAAAACATCCCACTGAATACAATATACCCACTGCTGTATTTTCGCTCCTGTTTTGCTCCCGGAAGACTTTGATCCACGACCCTTTTGGTATTCAGGGGGTTATTTATTAGCGCCCCTTGCTGAAAAAGCCCGTCCCAGTTTTTGGGACTGCTTTGAAATGCATCGTGCGTCCCTTTTAGCAAATCAAGGGATTAACCCCGTCGCTGCCACGGGACAACAAAGAAATTTATGTTGGCCCATCTTGGTATAGCGCAGCTCGTTAACCCTCGAACGTCTGAACCCCTAATTGCGCACGGCGCTCTCGGGGGGGGGGGGGTGTGTTGCAGAATCCTCTGACACTGCAGCTTGTCATAAGAAATAACATAGACATGAAATCCAAATAGCATATGGTGTTCAAAAGGAGGGCAAGTGTCTGCATAGGATGACATTTTATTAACCCCGTTCACTGCCAGAGGGGGCATCAACGCGTGGCAAGGGTGTTAAGCGTAGCGAAAGGCGAGTCTCAGACATTTGCCCTTTATTTATATTGATTTTTAATTGCCGCTAGGCGGGAAGGATCTTCACACTTACGTAGGTAACGTTTCTCTTAACTCATCTCTCCTTTCAATGAGAGAGCCCGGATCAGTGTCATGCAATGCACACATAACGTGTTAAAAATGGCAGGATTAGCACTGAGGAAGGGCCTCTGACAGACACACAGGGGCCTATGCAGAGAGCAGCGAATTTTAAAATTGGCGAGTTTAATAAAAAAGTAGCTTTTTTGGAGAGTTTTATTCTCCATATGCAGAAATGTGCGAATTCTGCTATGTTTAACATGAATGCGTGTGGCGAGTTTAAATTGGCGAGATGCGCGCTGCAGAAATGTGTTAAAAAAAATTCGCGCCTTTTTTTTCCTTTGCTATGGCCGCGAGCGGCAGCTTCTTGCCAACTTTTATTGGCGAGGCAAAAAGGAGACAATCGCGCCATTTTATTGCCGCGAACAGCCGCTAGATGCCGTTCGCGCCTCTCTGCATTAGGATATTTTTAAAACTGGCGAGATGGAGGTTCTCGCCAGCCGCGAGGCGAGTTTTAGAAATATAAAAAAAAAATTGGCGCGTTTTTCGTAACTCGCCATTTTCTGCTGTTTCCTGCGCGAATTTCTCCAAAAAATGGCGAGTTTTGAAATAGCGCTGCTCTCTGCATAGGCCCCACAGTAGCATTCTGCCCAGGTTCTATTCCGTGGCTGTGATTTGGGCAGGAAGGTATCAGGCAGGGCATACAATTGTATCTCAAAAGCAAAAAAATCTATCTTTCCCATTTGAATTGAGCCCTGTCCGGTGCTGAGCGCTCTAGCACTATAAACACGGGTTCAATTCAATATAAATGAAGCTACCTCTTTCAATAACAAAACCTTTACTTTATATTGCGCTTTTCACCCAACGGGGTCGCAAAGCGCTTCACAATGACAGTGAAATGCACAGCACATCGGATTGTTACAGACAATAGTGCCTGCCTGGAGGAGCTTATGTCTTGGCTGCCTGAGGCACAGGGAGATAAAGTGACTTGCCCAAAGTCACAGGGAGCTGACACCAGGAATCGCACGAGGTTCCCCTGCTTCGACCTCAGTGTAGTTGTTATCTGAGTTAGTCACTGAGACACTCCTTCCTCGTTCAGTAATCCTTTGGGAAATGTATATTTGGAAAATAGCTGTCTACATTAAAATATTGCCATATATCTAAATATAAAATCTTTTGAAGGTTTATAGAATGAAATGTACATATTGAACTTGTTTTTATTATTATTAAAGATGCAATGTGATAGTTATATAAAAGCACATTTTTGTAGGTATCTT